>NW_017257295.1:305474-349016 GCF_001594055.1 Mycetomoellerius zeteki
TATACATATTAAAATCTGTTTGTATTTAGTAAACTAGCGAATTTGATGACCTACAAAGCGGTTGGACAATACCATGATAGATAGTTGGACAATTTATATATATTTTTAACGCGTATTAAGTGTGTCAATAGATGATACGATATATAATGAAATATTGATAAGGACTTTAACCATAGGTCGAAACGTTTACGTTTAATATACATGTAATTGTTTAATTGTTTAATTTTTAATTCACACAATAAATATCTTGTGTTTGGCTCAAATAGGCTTATTAGGCTAATTATTATTAGGTTTTATTCTTCTGAGCCTTGAACATTACTTATATACAAGTAATATTATTGTTATTAGCAAAATGCAGCAATCGAATTATAATAATAATCGAATTTATTGTTCCGCTGTATTTGAATGTCGATTAATTATGACATTTCGCAAATCAGTAAAGTTGCTAAGTTAGCGATCGAGCAGAATATTAAACTCGAACTTGCAGAACACCTGGCCATAATTACTGTCTATAATTATAATGAATTCTTTGAAATTGAATTATGACTAAAATAATCAGTCTTATCTCCATATAGGAATTGAGAAAGGGGAAAATTAGAATTGAACTATCATTAATGTATATTATAATTACAAATTACAACACAAAAGTGATAGATGAAGAAAAGTATATCTACTGCTACAGTTTGTTTAATATTTTAATTTTTATAAATTTTTATAAATTTTTATGATTAAAATATTTAATAATGAAAAATTAATTATAAAATAGTATCTATATTAAATATTTTAATAATGAATTAATATAATTATAATATTTAATTAATTTTTTATAAATCAATATACATAAATATACACATATATCAGACCAGAGTTTTATTTTCGACTCTTATTTCGAAGAATCAGGTGTCTCGTGGTGATTAGTAGCCATAAATCATATTTTTCATGTCATATCGCGATTATTCGAATATCTCCATATATTTAGCCAAGTATTCACAAGGGAGAATAAAAACGCGATAAATCCATGATAAACGCATTTGTAGTTGAATAACTCGACATAGAAAAGTAATTAGTAATAAATTCCTACGATCTATCAGTACATACTGCGCGTACTCAGTTCGATTTTTTTATGCTTCAGTGGATAACATCTAAATAAGGTTTAATATATTTTAAAACATTGTATATTTTTTAAAAGAGCAATTTATTACGGAGAAGTAAAATAAAAGTTTTCTTTTCCTATTTTAATATAGATGTTTTATTTTTTTTATCTTTTTTACTTTACAAATATAAGTATATATTTGCAATATATTATCTTCTCAAATTCTCAATCTGCATTGTTTGACTCTCCTCTCTCTCACTCTTACTCTCACTCACTCACTCACTCACTCACTCACTCACTCACTCACCCCTTTTCTCTTTCTCTCTTTCTCTCTCTTTTTTCTTTCTCTTTCTCTTTATTTTGAAAAAAATCGAGAGGTGACAATAGGAATCTATGGATTCAATAATCTCTCGCATGGAGAGAATTTTCTAAATAACTCGATAGTTCAATTCTCGATTTCTGTCGCAAATACGAATGGCCCGTTCTATTTTTACGGTCAAATTCTATTATAGCAATTGAACGATTGTTTTGTTGTAGTTCACAATATTTTCCCCGTTAGCGCAATTCTGTTTTAAAAATTAGTCAAAGCCAAATTTTAAATATAGGACATATTCGTCTCGTGCAAAAGAACGAGGATGTATGGTACGCCGCGCGTGACGCAACAGACATTAGCTTTGGCCGCGTCGTATCTGTCGTCTATCATGTAACACAAGGAGATTTGTCAAGATTGGCTCGATGTTGCACACACGTTTCTCGTGACGTATTCATGGTATACTGCTGCATCGAATGGACGTAGTTATATACTACAATCGCTCACAGTATTCTTTTTTAAGACAAATAGTCAATTTTCGAAGTAGAGAGAGAGAGAGAGAGAGTAGCTTTATTCTTTTGGAAAATAATTGATAAATTCTTGATGTTCAAAGATAGCAACGACAAAAACGTACACGATTTTATTGAAGTATTAAAATTTAACCGGATTCAGATCTGAAAATAATTTTGTTAGGCTCATTAAAATAATTTTATTAGAAACTTGAATTAATTATTAGAATATGAAAATATTTTTCGAGCATTTGCTCATCGTGTTCAAGATTTCTATGTAATTATTTTGATGGTTCAAAATTATTTTCTAGCTAAATTTTTAAATACTTTAGCAAAATAGTAAATTACTGCATTTAACTTGTATTATAACAAGTTAAGTGTAGTAATTTACATCGGAAGATTTTAATATAACTATCACGTAAATATATTGGCTAACAGGGTATAAGGAAAATCGGCCATAACCGGTGCCATAGAGGTTATTGTCGATTACAGTTCACGATGCGCGAAGAATATGGGAGGTGGAGGAACACATATATCAGTGGCGTGAAACAATTTCGATATTTGTGGTATGCAATGGCGATGCGGTTTATGGACGCAATTCGGAGTGCCATTGTATGCACCGCAGCTTTGTATTTCCGCCTCTTTCGCTGTGTCTCTGTCTGTGTAGTCTGTGTACATTCCAGCCAAGCCATACATCGTGATATATTATAAACCACAAAGTTAATATTCTTAAATTATGTTATGTCTATTGTTAATTTATTGTAAATTTATTTTAAATAATTTTTATATAATATTTTTATATGTTGATTTTATACATATTGATAAGTTGTCAATAGAATAAACGTTTTATACGAGTATTAAATTAAAAAAACCTTTTAATTTGATAATTTTGTTTGTCGATAATGTGTTAATCGTTTTTATCCTACAATCCTAGAAATAAACATTCTAATATATGTTTTCTCTTAAATTTTGGTCACAATTATTTTTGTTTGTTTGAAAAATTAATGCGCTTTAGGGTTAATTTTACTGCCATGAAAATTAGCATTCGTTTAATTCATATAGCAGTCGAACATTTTTAATATTTCAAAAATATTGAGTAAATAAATCTGATAAATACATGAAATTTCTATTTTCATGACTTGGCATATTTGTAAATCAAATTTTTTAAAATAAAAAATTGAATCTTTGTTTTGTCATCTTTTCTTCTATGACAATAGTTTTTACATTTAACGATTCTGTACATGAATGGCCCACCAATGTTGATTGTGGCAATATTGTCTATTCACACAGCGTTATCATGGAAATAAAATCTTTCACAGCTTTTACGAGGGATTGGTTTTTGGTCAAGCAATTTCGATCACTCTGGCGAGATGAGTCTAGATGAATCAGAAACAATAAATCTATCTCTCGTCGAGCATTCTACGCAAATTCTCTATCATCGAACACGCACAGCATAACGTTATCATGCGTTGTGTTTGCACGATTCAACATCCTGATGAAACTGAATTTCGAAACGATCTCCTGTGTCAAATCACAATTACGCTTATTCATGAATCTTAATTTGCGTGTTTTCATGTTTCTGCAAACATCACGCAAAACGGACTACAAACTTATTTGATGTACATTTGATGTACATTTTGTACGAGTAACTCTTAAATCTCAAATAAATGTGTAATTTACGATAAATTTTAGAGAATAAAATTCTACTTGTACATAATTTTATATGGTATTTATTTTTATATATAATTTTACATATTTTACATGTGTCTTACATTTTTTAACATCTTTTATATATTTTACATGTTATAAATGGAAATTAGATATTGATGAGAATAAATTAAATAAGAGAAAGCATTTTATTTTTGGTCGAAGCGTATTTTGGTGCTGAATAATAATATTCATATGTATTCTTCGTAGTATTTTTTAGAATGTATTTATTAGTATTATTATTAAATTAACGATTATAATTTGAGATGTTATTTCCAACTTCAGTTTATGATTGCATTTCGAGCCCAACAAATCAAATCGGCGCATGAGGTAATAAATCTATCTTTGCATGTAATATTTATTTAAATTTCTTTTTTATTTTAAGTAAATGGTACTAAATTAAATCCAAAATAATCTTCCTTCATTTGAAAATATTTCAAGCTTAACTTTATACGTGTACGCTTGCTCTTCTAAAGCAGCTTAAATTGCTGCGAGAAATTCTGTCAGTTTGGAGCATCCAATGGCCTCAAAGTGATTCTATGTTTTGTATGAATACCTTTTGGTAATATAACGAAATGCCATCCTTGTAAATTGAAATTCCCACCAAATCGTTGAAGTAACATGACGTACCGCATATTTTTCAGTGAAGAGGCATAGAAATAGCGAGTCGTCGCGTTTCATCAGAAATTAACCATTGCTGGATTCGATTGATTCCTGTATATTCGTTGGACAATACGCGAATACAATATAATAGATGAGCAATAATAAGATTGAAAGACCGCTAATGTTAAACATAATAATTTTAAATTAAGAAGCGCCATAACGGTCAGAACGTTAAGATGTTGAACTATTGTAAATTCATTTAAATGAATTAATTTCAGAAATGATAATTGCGTGCCGATATGGTTGTCGGACTTTCAACGCAATCAAATCTGAAAATATTAATAATCCCCCCAAATTCCCCAACTTAAAAACTGTAATAAAACTTATTGCGAAAAATAATGCTTCGGCTCATCTATATAATAGATGAGGTTGAAGATAGAGAACTTTTATATAAATAAATCGCTATCAAAGTCTCAAGTGCCTCTCATCCATTTGGAGAATATCACGCAATAATTTTTGAGAACTTATATTCGCTTGCATCAAGCTTCCGATTCATAAATCGATAGGATATGTCGGGTATGTTACATTGCACCATGAATACATCTGTCTGAACATTCAGTAATCTTTTCAGAATATTGCTTATGGAATCTTGCAACGATTTCTTCGAGAAATGTATCCGAATAGTAGCATAGAGACGTGGAAGAAGAGAAAACCGTCACTAGTCAGACAGAAAACATCTATACGATTTTCTTACAATTAATTAATTGCGGACTTAATCACGTGCATCTGTAGCATAAGAATAATTAAATTACATCATGTAAATTGCATAATAATTATAATTAATTTAATTATTAGATGAGAGAAGTATTTTTATTAATGTTTGAATATTAAATATACCTATAACATGCTTTTAATATTATCATTTATATTACCTTGTCTACTGTGACCACAAAACAGGTAATCATTAACAATGTAAATTTATGACTGAGTTTATGTGGTATTTTGATTTACATGATTGAATCATTAAATTTTGTATCGACAGAAATATTGATTCTCTGATTGTGCAACTGACCGCTATCTCGGTATTAAATTTTTTACAAACGTGTTACAACGACTATTTCACTTTTATGACTATTCTATTATTCACCGTTATTCTATTTATTCATCGATAATAATTTTTTTCCATTGAAGCTACGAGCGTCAATGCGGAAAAACTCGTTAACCTTTCGATGATTATTGTGTCAGCGTTATTTACAATTAACGTGCGGCTTCGATAAATAATATTAGGGCAAACTCTTCTGTGAGAAATAATTTTATATAACAATTATATCAGTTTGTCATTATTAAAAGCGTACTTCATAGTTATCAATCGTTTAATAATTTAATTATAATAATTGGCGTATACAGAAATATTTATGTGTAATATATTTATATAATTATGTATAAAAAATTATACAGGTGTAAATCTGTGTAAAATTATATATATTGAAAAAATGACCAATTTATATTAATTATTTGCTGTATTACTATCTAATGATAATACCAATTATTTACTTATCTTATTAAAAATATATACTTATTTTCAAACAATCAAACAGAACTGCAAAGTGCACTAGGCTGATATAATACAGCATAACGTAATGTAATGTAGTAACAAGAAAGTTCTATGTATGTAAACAATGAACTAAGTTAAACGCAATGTTGTCATAAGATAATGTTAGAGCGACTCGCCAAGTCCTGAAGGAAACGCACTGGATAGTAAGGAGAGGACGTTGGGAATTTGAGAGTGTGTTCTCATCCCGTGGCCGTGTTAGGAAATTGCTTTCCTCTGTGCTACGGTGCATCTAGCGTAAATTAGAATACTGCGCAGCCACGAGTGTGAGTACGCGCGGGTATTACTAGCGTATTAGTGTGCCGCATGGCTTGCGACTGGTTTGATCCAATTTAATGTTCTGCTTGCTCTCCTTGGGTTACAGATCTGGACACGATGCTGTACGGATACACGAACAGCATATACGTGCTGGACCACACGCCTGAATCCTTGCCGGTGAGTATAATTCGGCACGTAATGGACCACTTAGGTACAGCTGTTATTGCGATCCTCTCATGATCTGGGGTTGTTTTCCATTACATTATCACTGACCACATATTTTTAACTAAAAGGAAGGGAAGGAGTTGTGGAATATTTTGTTTTATTGAAATAACTCACAAGATATTTATATAACGTGATTATTTTTCATACAAGTTTGTTAGTTATAGAATAATAATAATTATACTAAGTATAGAAGTTCTTCAAATGTATAGAACAACCGTAATAAAAACTGTACAATAAATAAAAACGTACAAAAAATTGCCTTAATGAAAATTTTTCTAAGAATTTTTATATAATTTTTATGTAAATTTAGAATTTTTATGTAAATTTTATAATTTTCAAAATTTATGAATAATTTCATAAGTTGATAGAAAATTGCACTTTTTTAATACAAATTGGAATATTTTCATAAGTACTGAAAAAGTTTATCTCTTTTTTATAATTTTTCATATAGATATCAGAAATTCTGAAATATTCTAAGATTTCTAAAATTTCTCATTCTGATGAAATCTTATACCTATATAAAATCTGAAAAAGTTTAATATTATTTACTTCTCAAAATTACATTAAGTTTTAAAATTACATCTATAAATTATTTGCTTATCTAAACTATTTGCTTCTTTCGAAATTAAAATACAGTTTTTACGACAATATAGTAAACACTTTTAATCTATTTAATTTAAGTGGCTATAATGTTGACATCTCAGCAGACTGTGAAGAAGTAATTTTGACGATTGCCTCCAGAATGCACCCAAAATTGTATAAGATATCATGATACTTTATAACCTATCATCTATTCCGTAACCATCTTATTTCTATCTCTCTACAAATATTAACAGAATAATGAAAGTGATGGAAATAAATATTCCAACTACTTAAAATAGTTGGAATACTTAAAATACTTGAAATACTTGGAATATAATTTACATAAATAGTGATATCACGAAATCATTAGTAACGCTATCACGAATATGTGCTGTATGTGTGAATTAATAACTTTCTTAGTTCATTACGAAGTGATTATTGCGGCTTAACTTACGCGCATATATTTGAAGAGAATTAATTCGGCATACAAGCCATCAACGCGTGCATTACAATACGTAATCAGACCGTTAACCGCGAACGTTGCTACAGAATGCATCATTTAGTATAACTATTATTGTTATAATCATGTAGAGTTCTGCTGTCAAAATGGTAAACGGACTAAATAACGGCGATAACGTAAATATAGGAATAATTCAAAATGCGTTGTAAAATATTATCTTAGCTAATTGTAAAATAGATCACATATACTGCGATAACAACTGATTATCTGAATACAATAATTTGAATATACGTGCAATTCGGGAAAATTCGATCTTCTATGCACAAAATAAGCAATTATTCGATACTATTATTCCACGTTCTAATGGATATGCGATTCTCGATTAAACCCATCAATTATTGTTATAATTGCATAACCAAACTACGCGTTGCTGGATGCATAATAACACATAGATCCCAATCACAATAACCGATTAATTCAATATTCGTAACGTAATATAATTACATCAAACAATCGTGTAACTGTAATTTGCAGAAGTCACGTTAGATTTTACGAATAGTGACAATAGTATTTAATTGCTATTTATTAAACTAAATTTTCATTAAATTTAAAAAGTATATCTCGACTTAGGTACCAATTATAATTTAAAGTAGCATATGAATTTCGAATATCAAAATTTTTATGTGTAAAATAAACCATGAATTTTATCATTATTATTCCAAAGCAGTTGCTAATAAATGATTTTTACTAAATAATGCTTTTGTAAATAATAGTTTGCATATACAAGCATACATAAATCTGTGTAGCGTCCATCAGATAGGTTTACAATGTTTGCATGCACTTAGTTGTTCGTAGATAATGTTAATCGCCATAATGTATATGGAATAGGAACTGTTGCGATAAATAAACGTATAATTAACTATTACTGTTATTGTTAAATTAGTATTCATTGTCGAACATAAAAGCCATTGCAATTATTTGTAACATATGAATTAATACAGCATAAGTAAGATATCATTTTATCAGATACATATTATTCTACAAATAAAATTATATCTGTTCCTAATATAAATTACATGGTTTATTATAATAATTTTTGTATAAGATTCTTGCTAAATATATAATAAAAAAGATATATTATAAGCCAAAGGGAAGTTGTGTTCTCAGACATTTCTTATTTTATTTAGAATTACTCCCAATATTTGTTAAGATCAGTTTTGAAATTTCACGAAATCATTTTATTTCTTAAACCGTATAGTCATGCAGGCAGAAATATTATTGCATCATTAATGTTGAATATTTTAACATAATTTTCTCTTGCTTATGTTTTTCTCGAAAAGATATTACTCTTTCTTCTAAAATATCTGAGTCGTTTTATATAATAAAGTGAAACATTGTACAATCCTTGTGCTTGTTCTATTGCATGCGCGTATTGTTTCCTCTACTATACCAATTCTAACAATTGAAACATTTATGCGACGTTTTGTAGCGCGTTGTACGTATCATTCGCAAAACAATTATAATAATTAGAGAACCGGAATGATGCCTATCGTAATCGCGTTTACAAACGATGCAAACGCGCATTTGAGAACGTATAAATTAATACAAAGTTGATCGGTGCAGTGGTACCGCCGATATGTTGTTATTCAGATAATCTATCAGTAATAATATGATTTAACAATCATGAAATCACAATACATTTGGGAATGCCCTGCAGATGTTGCAGAGTACTAAATGTGCCTCATGATATGGTAATTAATGCGAAAAGCATTTTGTTTCCAATGAAAGTGTATTCGTTTGAACTCACGCACTAGCTTTAGTAATTTCGTTTAGCAATTTGCATTAGTGTGAAATCGCGGCGGGGCGCGAATATGTAGCGCTCTCAAGCGATTTCCTGCAATTATTTGAACATCGCGTATGCGACAACGACAAAAAAAAAGAGAGGAAAACTAACGCCTCGCAATTTACGATGTACGATACGCACTAAATCGAAGCGGTTCGCTTATCAAAGCGTGGAAAAACGCATTAATTAAGCGAATGTCGCTTGTGTCAATTAAAACTCTTTTTACGCACCGTTGCACGCGTTGTTTTTATGCGTTTTACGAAAATATATCAAAATAGATTTATCTCTATTTCAGTCGTTGTTATAAATTTATTTCCATTAGATTATGCTTTATCGAATACTTTATATAAATTTACAATTATGTTATAGACTTTATTTTTTCAGTTGAAACATATATAATATGTTAACCATTCCATTTCATTTTATCTATTTAATTTAATTTATAGCCATTCCGTTCAACAGTAAAAACTCGCCAGTAGAAATTTTATGTGTTTCTTTGAACAGTTGTATTTTGAACAGTTATATTAATTCTATTTTTAGTAATTGAGAGGTATAACTACTTAGAATCTCAATCAAGATGTAACGCTTTGTCTTCAGTTACTGCGCACAAAAGATGCTCAAAACCTGGATCTATTTACTAAATAAAAATAAGATAATAAATGGACGCAGTATTTTAATTAATAATAATTTATTAATTTAAACAATAACTGGATAAGTGTATATGGAAGTTGCATATATTTTTAGAAAATTGCTTCTACATAAAAACTGTTTTAAACCACTAAATAAAAACTCTTATAAAGCTTTTATCTATTTTTTAAGTAATATTGTTATAACTAATGAGAATACAGTAAAACTAAACAATAACTGGATGTAAAAAACTGGATCTAAAAAAATCGTATACATTTATATCAGAGCTAATATAACGACACTGAAAAAAAATTTTATAAACTATGTAATTTTTTTTAATAGTTCCAAGTAAACATTTATTGAAGAAAAAAATTACTTATTGTCAGACTTAAAAAATGTTTTTTCAGTTAATATATTTCAATCAATTATTATAATCACAAATAGATTTTTTACTGGAATTCCTTTACTTAAGTTATTGTTAACGATTTAGTAGACCATCACGGATAATACCTTTCCCATTCGTACGTGATAATTATCGCTTCCGTGAACACAAAGAAGCGGGATTACCATCGCCGCTGGCGAAACTCGTGCTCGGTCTAAGGGGGCTTAATAAAAATCCCAGTTTCAATAAAAGTAGATTTTACCATGGACGTACTCTATTAATCTGACCGCATAAGCGCATGATATCGCCTCGTCGGTATTAATCCTGGGCTAAACATCCCTGGCGAACAATGTTCTCCTATTATCCGCCCATCGGTACGATGAAACCGACATAATTATCCTGTTACGCAAATCGTCCCGCGTATCCTTCTCGTGTACGCGCTTGTGACCTTCTCCTCCTGTTTTCACCCCTTTATCGAAAGTTTCCTATAGAGCTCCTGTCGGTATTAATTAACTTAATTAGATGGGTTCTCTTCATTAGCAGCTGCTCTCAATGGTTCCTGTTGACAAGGGGGCTACAAGGGGAATTAACAACATGGGCGAACTACCCTCCTGGATGAGCAAAATGTAGTTGAATATTATCGCTGATATTCTGTGGCAGAGTGATAAACGATAATTCTAAAGGAAGAACCGGGAAAGCCTGCGAGTTGTATATGTTTATATGATGATACACATTTGCTGTTTAATGACGCAGATTTGCACCGGAAATATTTAATACTCGCACACGAGGGAATTAAATCATAAAATGCGGCAGTAAACACGTTTCATAAATTCAGAAATTGTACGAACGTTAACGAATGATAGTTTTATGCGATATAAAATGTTGATATAACGATACCGATTCGACAGTTGGAAAATTGATGCACACATTAATGGGAACGGGAGGAAACATAAAGCTATTTTTGTTAATATGAGATTGTGTTATCACTTCCATTATCACAATCTTGACTTTAATGCGTAACGCTGATCGATACAAAAACGGAAAATTTTCTTTTCTGCTAAATTGTTTTGTAAATTTAGAAATATTTTTTTATTAAAGCAAATGTATTTGCTGAATGATGACGCAGCGACAACAGTTACAATATGAGTTAACATTTTTATATAATTGCTATAAAATTAATTTTGACCGATTAAGCCACAAAGATTGATTTTGCTTTACTTTATATCTTTTTTAGCTTTCTTCTCTTGATTAGAATTAATTCCTGATTCATGAGTTGATAAGTGCAAGAAATTAAAACGATTTGTTAACAATTAACTTACTCGGCGTATATAAATCGGATTGCTCATTTATAATCTACTTATTAGTAGCAACCCTTGATTTACCCTTAATTTTCAAACGGCTAATCGATAAACTATGCTTATCTCTAATCAATATTCGAAGCTAATTATTTAAAGCATGTCGAAATTCAATTTTCATGAATAGTTAAATTCTCAATTTTAATATACAAGAAGTTAAATGGGTTTTATTTTAATGGTATATATATATATATGTATTTCAGCAAATCAATAATATACATTGTCATCAATAAAAATCAACAAGTAATGTAAAAATAACGAGACAAGAGAATTGGAGCAGGAAAGATTAAAAGTATCTTAAAATGATGTATTTTTTTACTGTGCAATATTATGTTATCTATTTTTGAATTTGTATAATTATTTCATTAATTGTAGATGTCCAAATGGGATATTTCTAAACATTTTCGAAAATTGGAACAGAAGAAATCAAAGCTTTTTTAAAATAAGATGTAAATTTTTTTTTACTATGCAACGTGTTACTTATTTTGTAATTTATATAATTATCTAAGTAATTTGCGGATTTGCGCGCGCGCGCGTCCAAATGAGATATTTCTCCACTCAATCTTTGTGAGAAGAAATATAATGGATAATATATCTTGCAGAAGAAGCTATATCTTGCAGTATATTTTTCAACCTCAAGTAAAAATTATTTCTTTCCCCATTGCATAAACTCCCTCCGCAAAATCCTGTTCCTCGCGGCAAAAAGTCTTCGTCAGTCGTTCTATCCAAGTCCGCCCTTTCGACCTGGTTATCTATCAGCGTTGAAGGATTCGAGAAAAGTTCGCGCGCAGCAGAAAATATCAAGACCGAAGGGATACGCATCCCGAGGGATCGACCTGGGATACTGTCTTCCCCTGTACACCAGATACATCGAATCAGCTTGATGCTTGTTATCGTTCACCATTTGATCTCTTTACTATTTTCCATCGACCTCTTTCATTCGTCAACCATCCTGAAGATAACGTTCTCTTCAGACATCGCCCTTGAATATGATAAAGATCGTGCTCTCATTACTCATAGAAAAGAAAAATGACTAAGGCTAAAGAAAAAGTTTTTGTTTCCCGGGATATAATCGCTCAACACGGAAACTTGCGCAGAATTGATTGGTCGCGAGAAAGGATTAAGAACATTGCTTTCATCTGTCTTCCATACTGAATAATATTGGAAATGGGAAAAGATAGGAACTTTGAACACTCATAAAAGGATGATTTTGTAGCAACTTTTTAAATCTGCTTATAAAAATTGTTACAATATCTCAGCTTTTCTTCAATCGGTAAGTTTTCGCGAATACATTAAATATTGAAATATTTACTGCGCGAATCAATGATATTTCTATGAAAATTGTGATTATAAATGTGATAATATATAATAATATTTTGCATAATATTATATATATTATATTGTAAAAGAATTTATTATTTTATATTATTACGTGATTTTAATAATGTGCGTTATCAAACAGATATAAAATGTCCTTTCTGCTTTGCTGCATGAGATATATTAACATACAATATCAAATATTTCAAATTAAATTATGTTCAATTATGATTTCGTCTAGACGCGATAAACAACGCTAAATGATGATTGTATGCCTCTATCGAAGTTTCTTGATAGCAATATATCTCGTTAAAGTTGCGCTAATAGCATTTCTCTGGGACTCTACACAACGAAAGGTCAAAGATGCGTTACCTACTGACAAAGGAATCGCTTGAGTGACTTTCTCGAGTATGTTTCGCTATGAACCAGCACAATGCAATTTAATTTGGGTTATTATTATTAATCAAAATTGAATGCTAACTTAGAGTCTATAATATCAAATTAAATTTATAAAATTTATAGAGAGAGAGAGAGAGCGATATATATTTTAATCATATTTCTAATATATTTAACTTTTTATAAAATCTGTGATTTTAATTTCTATACATATAATATTTAATATAAAATTACAGATATAGCAATATATATAAATTCTGTTAACATGATTTTTCGTATTCTTTCAATATTATAACTTTTGTAATTAACATTGAGTTGATTAGTTCATTTAATTAAATAATTTACACTTGACCGTAAGATTATTAAATTAGCTCATATCGACAATGAGATTACTTCAAAAATTTATTATGTTCGCTTCTTTAGTAGTTTCTGCGATATTAAATAAAATAATTTAACGAATTCCAGTTGCATTATGTAGCATCCTGCTGGATTTTACGGGGACTTTCATTTCTCTCCTTAAACCCTTCGTAAGTTGAGATACATTAAGCGAAGAGCTTAAGCTGCTTCGACCGTGCTCGTAGACGAAACTCGTTGCATTCGCCAAAAGTATATCTTACATTTTCGGTGAAAGTTCACAATGTGTAGCAACTTGCGAGCGGCGATCTGTGCATTGAAAATGCTTTTAAAACCGCGCTGCTTCGTCTCGCTGTTAGCCTCGGTTTCGCTGATCGTAACTAGTTTGAATGAGATTTTCAGCAAACTCGATGAAAAGTCTTTCCAATGAAAATACGAGTAAGCAAGCATTGAACATAGCTAGATAATGGCTAAAAGCGCAGAAGCAAGTCGGCGTAATTATGGTTTTTCCGACGCACGGATGGAACGGTACTTGCGCAAGAATTGCGAAGTTTCGCAAAAGTGGAAAATTGTTCACGTCTAAGATGGGAATTGAGATATCTTCGTTTGAAATTTTCCAACTTTTCAAGTTGAATTCAATTATTCGTGTTCCCAATTATTTTCTTCCGTTGAAACGATTCAGGCACCTATAATAAAGAAGCACGTTTATTTCGTGAATACGTTCGTTTTAGCGAGCAATTTTTAATGATCCGCTTGTAATTAAGAAAATCGCTCTCTAAATATCATCATCATTCGAGTCTACGTTTGAGCTTTCAGTACATCATCTCTTTATTTTACGCATGAAATGTTTTTCTTTGGAAAACCGCACGTAATACCATATTCATGATATGCCTGCAATTTATTTCTAACTACAAGGAATGAGGACAGATTGTGTACGACTACATTTTTTCTTTAAATATAAAAGTTTGATCGTTAAGAAAAGAGTTTGAAATAAAAGATGCGAGCGAATATTCGGCACACAGTCGTACCATTTTAATAATACGTTTATATTAAAATTTCAAAATATATCTCGAACTTCAAAAAAAAAACCAACAAACGTGATGAAGAAATACAGTAAAATTTCTGCTTTACATATTTGCAAAGATGCATCGTTCGAGAAGAACACTATTAAAATATGTATAATATGATTTTTTAAAAGACCAACAAACGTGATGAAGAAATGAAGTAAAATTTCTGCTTTACATATTTGCAAAGATGCATCGTTCGAGAAGAACACTATTAAAATATAAAATAAAAAATCATACAATCTCTTCTAATAACGTAATTTTAATAACTTCTGCTTTTAAGAAGATATCATTACGAGATTTTAGCCTTATACATTTTTATTTAGAAAGTAAATGAAAAATAATATTAATATAAACAGACTGAACGTTTAACGTAACAACTTTAATAACATCTCTTCCATCTCTGAGATACGGCACGTTTTTTATTATAATAATATTCCTAGTGCCTACGTTGTGTTGTTAGAAAAGTCTTTCGCCTGAGGGTGCGTTGCGAATGAGGTCCTTCCAAAACGAATAGAATTCTAGGAAAGGAAATCCGCGTTGAAAATGTTATCTTGTTAGACACATAGTATTTTTTGATTCTATAACAGGCAGTATTTTTAACAAGCTTCGCTGGACACTGTAATTTATGTAATTCAAAATATTATATTGTATTATACTTTTCACAACAATTAAACGCACAACACTTTAAACGCATTTATTAAGAGATCTGATTGAGATTTTAAATTATTATTGAAATTATCTGAAGTTAATAAAATTGATTTAAAAAACTGATATATGATATAACTTTGATATGCACAACGTCTTTCTTATATACGTAAATTTGTATAATAGAAAACGTAATTTTATTATAATTTATTATTAATGTTGTATTATTAATGTTGTATGTCATGAGATTGATATATTGGACATATTATGCGCAATATAATGCCGCAAGTGTAACGTCTAATTAGTAAATATATAACCGTAGGACATGGACATGCTGCAGCTGTTCGCATCTCCGGCAGGTCGAGCGTTACTCACGAGCGACAATCGGGCGAGGGGATCAACGTCGACCTCCTCCTTGTCTCGAGAGTCCTCGTCGAGGTTGAAGAGTAGCAGGAGACCATCGGGCACTGGCACAGTCAGTGCACCCACGTCACCGCCAAGACGGCGGAAGTCGAGCGCCGAACTTTACAAGGAAGCTGTCGAGATCCTTGGCCTCACTTGCTCATTGACCGATAGCTGCCGGTGCATCGATTGCCAGGTATCATCTCATATATTATTAACTTTCAAGTTATGCTCAACATGACAACATTATACATTACTACTATAATTTTTTATAATCTTTTATGATGTAACCGCATTATAATATACGGTATATCAAATTTGATATATTGATTATTCAAAAAATCATTACTTTAAATAAAATTTATTAATAAATTTGTTATTTGCAATTTGTGTCTTAAAAGCTCTGATTCAACTAAAGATTATTTGAATAAACGAAAATACGAAAATCTATCAATACAATCTCATAACTTTTATATTTATTACAAAATATTACAAGGCAAAATTTCTGACGAAAATTATTTCACTTTTAAAGGATTTTTTTACATAGATATCGTACAGTTTGCCGCATTTGCTTAAGCACTACATGTCAGCCATATTGCAAATTGATAATTTAGAATTTTATTGGAAATATTAATCGATCAAGAAATTGGATTTAATTAATATTCACAGTCTATTCTTTTTCCTTGTAAGACAATTACATCGCGTATGTAGTTGCCGCAAACAAAATGACGTCAACTGTATTCACACAAATGAAGTTGATATTGGCTAGTTTGTGTACTAATTGGACAATTCTGTTACGGATTACTCGTCGTGGAACGAACTTTTTTTACTGCTCCATTTTGGCTTGCACTTTTAGGTTCGTTAGCTACGGTCGGAAAATTCTGATTCAATTCCGTCAGATTGTAAGACTGTTAATGTAAAAGCTATAAATTTTATCAGTTATAAAATTTTTGTCTTTACAATATATGTATAAATAAATCTTTACTCTAAAAGCTAAGAGAATCATTAATTAATCTTTTCTCTCTCTCAAACTAATATATATAGGCTAAAATATTAATAATACAAATATTTCTCGTGAAGTATATATTTTACTATTTTATATGTTTATGTGTAAAGAAATAAATAATTTTATAATAAAAGAGGAAATATATTAATTTATTAATAATACATTATTAATAACACTGATGTTTAGACTCGATTGATTACTTGAATTAAATTCAAATACTTCACTATCGCACTATTGCAATTTAATGATACTCACTGTTTTTCTTGCAGAGCAACTACTTTGATTGCGATGACGATTGCGCTGACGCCGGTACAGAACTGGCTGCAGGCACTCCTATTCTATTGGACCACGCTCTATCGCATCATCTGACTGTGTGTTCCATACAGTAGCAAACGACCGGTAGACGAAGATTTCGAAAAAATCGGTCCCTTGTTAGCCCGCTCTGCCATACGTTCCAGAAGAAGATGATGACGTCGACTTGTCAATATCTTCTGATAATTGCAACATTCGCGTTAAAAGCAAAAATTAGCGAGACTGAAATCAGCGCGGCAACGATAATACAATAGAGATCGAATACCGGATAACAGGAAAATTGAGTCGTTGTTTTGCATTCCGCGAGTCTCCACTGAGTTTATGCAAATATTATATGTATTTTCTCTTGCCAAGTAATTTATCTAACTCTTATAAGATTATTTGCTCAACCGTTTTATCGGATAAATGCGTCAGGCTTCACACATAATATATGAATTATTATCTAGATATTATCCGAACACATTTGTCTCATGATAATACAGTATGAATATCGATAAATTTATGATATCATTAACGCGAAGTAAGTTTTTGTAAATTATTTGTTCTGTATTATAGTAGTGGCGCAACGACTCGCACGTTTGTATTGTCAAAAATTGCGTTCAGAAACGATGATAAAGTATGGCTCAAAAATCGGACGAATTTAAATTATGTCAAACCAGCGCCAAAAAATTTACAATAGGATATCCTAATTAATAATTAGCCTGCGCACCGCATTCGTACCCCGTTCGGTCATCCATCATCGGATAAATGTATCGGTATTATCTAATCGGATTGCCGATAAGCGCGGTGTATATGAAATCTATATACATACATATGTCTTGTGTGTGTATATAGATACATACATATTATATTTACTACATGTTTTATTATTAATATTTACTTAAGTCTAGCGAAATGCAATTGTTAAACAGTAAATGCGCGCAGCTGAATAAAAAGATAATGGAAATAATTTCGCACGACGTTATATATAGACTTTACATGTATGTCACGCAGTTGAATATGTGTTCGATTAAGTTTTCTAAAATGAACCCCCTCCTATTGAGAACTCTACGTTGAGTTGAGGAGACGCAAGTAATAATATTGGCGAATAGGTTTTCTCAATCGAAACGTGCACGGCGCTGAAACGAGTGCTCATTACAAAGCAAAGTCTAGACGAATTTTCTATTTGTTATATATATATATATATAAATGAGTTTTCTGTGAAATAATTAATAAAAAGGTTGAGGAGACCTCTCGCAACGTATAATTATAAGCGATGTAACGATAAACGAAATTAGGCCTGAATTACATTGCGCACTTCGAACTAGGTGATTTTAGATTAAGGTATGAACAGAAGAAAGCATCGTACTTATATGAAGGATTAAAAAAAAATTTAGCGATATACTAACCGGGATTTCAAAGAGGGTCAAGTGCCAAATAATTTATTGCTAAGCTTGCCAGATAAATAATCGAATTGTTAAGGAAACTTTCGCGTGTATGTTAATTAATACGTTGCGTTATACATTCGGGCGCTCCAATAAAATTTTATACCGAGCTGGAACAAAATATTAAACTTTAGATTTAATCTATAGGAATCTGGTGTATTCTGCTCGCGAAACTTTTTCTCTGTGAATTAAAATTTTCATTGCCTTTTGTTAGAACATAACAACGTTCTTTTAAATCAACATTATAATTAATTTAAGTTCTATAATTTCTTCTATAATTTAAATTGTACAATTATAGAATATTATAATTGAGCATCCTATAATTTCCAGAGTTATCAAAAAGTAAATACATAAAATTTTAAGATATCCATAAATAAAAGGGATATATACAGAATCTCATCCAGGATACGTTTAATAATTGATGACGAAGCAATTAAAATTATAACTTTTATTACAATTAATTTATTAAAACTATTTAATATTTCAAATCCAACATTCGAATGTTCCATTAGCAATTGCAATTGAATTTAATTATTCCTTATGTATTATTCTCTTTTAATTTATCTTCATTATTTAAACTTGAAAGTGATATTTTCAGAGAGACTGCAAGTATTATAAATTCTAGGCGAGAGATATAAATGTAACCTTTTCTTATCCAGAATTATGAATATACGAATTCTCGTATTTTTCGTGTAAAAGCAAATGTAGAAAATTTGTCGTCAGATGATACGACATTTTCGTTTTCTGTACAATTTTATAATTTTGTAATTTTTTATAATTTTTAAATTGTTCACAGTTTTTAAACTTTTATATTGCAATATCGTTACTTTTTACAACAAGTTATTTTATTGATATTAGATATAATAGACAATTATGACCTATAGTTAGTCCTGACATAAAATTTCTTCTAACTTGTTGAATAGATTTGCGCTCTTCTTGATCTCGAAATAATCGTCGGTCATCACAAATGATTTACCATAAAATCGTGCAAAGAATCTTTATGGAAACGATAAAAATGTCTTTTTACATACACACACACACACACACACACACAAATATTAGTGGCGAAATTGTTATCAAATAGGTAAGTGTTTCCGATGATTAATTTTTTTATTTGAAAAATGCTTTAAAAACAAGTCGCAATTTTTAAATATCATTTAAGATTAAATAATTATACATCAAAAATATACGAGGAAAATTATATAAAATATCACAATTCTCATTAGTTATAAAAAAAATAATCAGAAATTATATTTAATTGTAATGACGTAATCAGAATGATTTTTATCATGCTTAAAAAATTTAAATTGAATGATCTTGATTATACTTGTTAAGTGACATATGCTATTCTCTATGAGTATATGTTCGTGAACTAATAACATCGGTCAATGATAATGAATATCAGATGACACTTATCAATGTATCTTTTTTCACCAAAATGACGGTTATATGTCTTTATTAAGAAGATGCGCTGTAGCAAAGTTGGTATGATTGAAATATTATCGATTAACGTTATTATAGATAGAAACAAAAGCGATCTTTAATTAAGTAGACGAGAAGTGGGAGAGAGCCGCGAAATTGAGGTTTAGTATTTACGATTAATATATCAAAGCATTCTAAGAAATCTGAATATTTCTCCATAATTTCACAGGTGAATGTCGTGAATAAAAATTTTATTACGTTTGCATATTTAGTAATATCGTATTAAATATATTAAATATATTTTACGATTATTGTAACTAAATATTAGTATTATCAGCATATTAGTATTATTATAATTACATAGTTAAAACCTGTAAAATTATTAATATTTTATATTTCTGGCTTTCTTCCGCATATATTTGTAGCCAATCCAATTTTAGAATGCACGTTCGTTGCCTCGGATTGGCTCCTTCTCATCGACGAAAGTAACAGCGCAATTAATATGATTGAAATATAATAATCTTTCCAGATATATTCGAGAGCTGCGAGAAATGTCGCGAAGATATGTAATGCGAAATCTCTGGCTTCTAACCATTTTATAGTAATATAAATTGCGAGGGAAATTCCGAGCAGAAGATCCTCGCGAGCCGTACTCTTGCGGCGTACTCTTGAGTAAGAAACTACATTAAAGTATGATACAATATACTTGACTCTCGTTTTAATCGTATTCATTTTTAATGGCCCTTTACCTTCCTTATATCTTGCAATAAAGGTATGTTTATGAATCGAGAATAAGGTAGAGAACGGTAAATCATTAAACCAAACAATTACCAGTGTGCTTAGAAATATTATAGCATATTTAATCTTTGTAATTTAATACTTTGTTTTATTTAAAAAAATCTCTTATATTTTTTTAATTATTAAAGATTTTTTAGAACTAAGAAAGAAATTAATAAAGATTTTTTTCATGAGAAGCTTTTCTATGAATTACAAACAGAGAATATAATATAATATATTTTAAATTGTCTATAATTTATATTGTGTATTAATTTTTTAGAATGATTTATACAAAAATTATAAATAAATTTATTTAAGTTTTGTATAGACAAATTTTTATGAGTGTGGCGTCTCAAGACACCACTAACCGAGTCGACGAGACCACAATGAGAATATATAGTAACAATTATACATTATGGCAAGGATGAAAATTAAAAGGTAATATTGTATCTGCAACCTTTATATTATTAGCAATAAAATAAATATTTTGTAAGGAAGTATACATATTAACAATTTAATAGTCATTATATAATAGTCAGAACATGAAGTTCAAAAAATGAAAAAATTAGAAAAATCTTATTAGTAGTCAAATCTAGTCTTACAAAATAAAAATGACTATGGAGAGCGTAAATTTCTTAATAAAATTATGTAGATTAGAATGCTACATATTTAATTCTGTTTTAAGTATTTAAATTCTATTTTAAATATTTAAATAATTTAATTGCTCCAGAAATATATATTTATCTCTATAAATACATAATGTTTCTATATTTTTCAATAATAAGTTATTTTATAAGATTTATATTTAAATATAAAATTAACTTGCACTTTCTAATGCAAAACTCACAAATCAATCGGAGATAAAATCGGATCAAAAACAATCGGAGATATCTATCAAATTTTAATTTTATGCTCTCTGATAAGACAATTGTTTATGTAAATCTTTTTGTAAATAATAAAAATAATTGTAATACATGTTTCCATTTTATTAGTCGACGATAATTACCTACTAAAATACATTTAGTTGAAGATACATATAGAAACCATTTTATCCGTCTGCTGTTAATGCAGTCTGTTCTCTTACCATCTACAATAAGATAGATATCTTCGCTATTATAAATTACGTTAAATTATAAATAAAAATAATTAAACTAACAAATATAAATTAATTTACAGTTAATGACTTATTAATGTAAAATAAAAAATCTTAATAAAATTAAAATTTTTATTTTGCAAATATCTCAATTTAAAAGTTATTATCGACAAGTTTAAGAAAAAAGAGGTCAATTATAAATGTTATTCTGAAATGAAAATCAATATTAATATTGTTAATACTGATAACATTAGGGTATTATTATATATCTAAAAATTTAGTAACTGTTTAAATAGGATTCAATATAATCCAACAACTCAAGATTTAACAATCAATTTATTAATTTATTTTATTTGCAACAGTTACGAAGTAATTTAGAAATAAATTTTACTGTCTCATAATTTCAACATAAACAATTAATTTTAACTAATTGTTATCTATAATTTATTTGTTTTTATTGTATATAAAATAGATTCTCCAAAACTCTATAGTAAATTTTTATATTTTTATACTAACATATATATCAGTTATTGTCTGAAAAACTGTTTATCAAAAGATATCCGTCTCCATACGATATTTCATCGCATATGCCTGAAAATGCCGTAGTGGACCACAGTGCCATTTTCGTGGTCGCTATACGCCTGCATCTATGCGGGATCATAGCAGATAGCACTTTGGTGAAGTCGAGGATCCACCCCCGCGTCTTCGGGAATGGGAGTAAAGCAGTCGGGATGTAAATTCGATTGGAGGCACCGGCTATACGGGATACTCTTATTTCCGAAGATCCGAGGGGGTGGGCGTGAGCGACAAGGTAGGGAGGGTCTGGTGTCCTCCAACTCATCCTCTCCGTCCTCTTCAGCGGAAGGATGCCTCTGGGAGCACCGCTTATATCGAGTTAGAGCCGTTTGAATACAGACACACTCCTCCTTGGTTGGAAGGGGCCCGCCAGGCTGCCGGAGATATCGGAGGATCAAAAGTTGATACCCGATCTTCCTCGCGCGACTCCAGCTATCCTTATATGATTACCCAAGGACCTCCTACCGCCGTTTCTTCTCTCGACGAAAGGGTATCGGCGCAGTCCTATCTCGCGAACCCTCCTCCCTTGCCGCCATCTTAAGACCGATGCACTAGTCCCGCACGACGCGTAGAATACTTAAAGATCCGTGTCTTCCGTGGTCCCTACCACCCCATCCACCTCATCCACGACAACTTCCATCTTTTCGAACTAGGCGGTTGGAATGACGTGTAGTACGCATAAAGTATTCCTAGGAGACGATCCGTTTGGAAACTGAGTTACGGCTGCTACGTGGTCCAGGCGGCGATACGGTCCGCGACATCGATGAGGTCGAACACGAAATTATGCACGGTACCACGAAGTGAAAGGAGGGATGATTATATTTCCATTTGCACCGTCGATGAGATGTTACGCCTGGGAGCGATAAATGCGAATAGCTGGAAAAAATTACGATCCAAAGATGAGAAATACCAAATAGTTGTTTACATGGTTGAGTTTATCAAGAATCTATATTGAATAAGATCTTTAAGTATAATTATAACTAGTGATATAAAATAAGATATAAAATCGACAGAAATTAAAATAAAATATAAAATATAAAATTATTATATCGTGTATAATAATTATATCATGTAATAATTAATAATAATAACTTATTAAATAAAAATAATCATATAGATTACAATGTATCGTTGAGAAAATATTTTTATTTTTCTGAGGAGGATTTATTTTTTGTGTTTCAGAGTTAAAAATAAAAATACTTAAATTCGAGCAACCTTTTTGAAAAATTGAATACAGTTAAATTAAAAATTTTATAAAAATGTTTTATTTCTATCGATTTATGCGTTGAATGATTATCCAACTTGTTTTATAATATTCTTGTTTTATAATGTCAGTGTAACACTGTCGTCGCGTAAAACATCGTACGAAGAATCGAGAGCTAAGGTACCGAGAAAAGGTGGGGAGAATTCGTTGATCCTTCTCATCAATGATGCAACCGAAAGAGATACACGATGCCACGGTTGCTTCAGCGTAGCACGATGCATGTCCTTGGGGGTCGATTTTGCCGAGGACGACATAGCATCGACGAATAATCACTTTTCCGAAGTATTCTCTGGCTAGCATTCCCGTGGATAGCCACCCGCGACCGTGGATGATCATTTATTCAGGATGGGTAATGAATCGGACGCCCATGGGATCGTCGTCATCACCTTCGTGCGGATCGCCAGCCTATTCGTGAGTTCTTGTTGATTTTCGAAGACTTACTAGAAAACTTTATAGTCGATTTATTAGAAGTGGCAATATGTCGCGCTAAATGCAGATTATTTCTGCTCATTTTTCTTTTTTTTCTTTCGATTAAAATTCATTTTTCCTGGACAAAAACACCTTTTACTCTTTTAATTTTCATCTATAAATCAATCTAATTGATTTTAATTTTAATATTACTTTTTGTTCTTAATAAAATCTGATTTTAATTACATGGAAATTTAAATCACAAATATTTTATTTGAATAATAAAGTACAGATAATTTTAATGAAATATAACAAATTTTTCTCTCATATTTCTTTTTAATATCATAATATTATGAGAAAAAGTCTCTATGAATTTTATAAGAAAATTCACAAAAACGTTATACGGATCTATGCAAGTCAGAATTCAATCGATCTCTGACTGTATTAAGTCCGGCCGGAGACGCTTGATTGATCGCTGGAACGCGCGACGTGCCCTTTTCTTCCTCGCAGGCGTAAGCGATCATTTGTTTTCCTCTTTCTGTTTTCCATGTTGAGCTATTTGTTTAAAGTCGTGCGGTACATAGAAGAAAGAGAGAGTCGCCTCGTTATTAGAGAAGCCTACTGATAAATGGCTACATCCGTGACAGCTTGTCGCCTGATCGATTGAAAATGTCGGACTATTTACAAAAATAAAAAAAATTAAAAAATAAAGAAAAAAAGAGGGATTGTCGTTTAGTAGCATACAATCAATTTTTAAACATATTCGAAAATGTTTGATAATTTCTACAAAGCTACAAGTGATCCGGCCGGATATTACGTCAAACGAATTGACGAGGGAGCGTGCACGCGCGAATTAGTTACTACCTGACCTATGTGGCTCTAACTGTAAGTGATCGTAAGCGAAATTGCGCTTGTTCCTGTACGTTTCCGTCAACGGAAGGAACATATCTCCGTCACGATCCGCGCGTGGAACGAATTAGCTCGCGGCACGCAACTCACGAAAATTACATGAACCGTGAACGCAAGTTCCCTAATCTCCCTCTCAAAAATTCCATTAGCCGCGCTGTGTCCGACGATAATTGGACATCGATGTTTTTTAATCCGATTGACTCGTGCAAATGCAACTGACATGCAAATCCACGCAGTATCCAGAACGCATTTGCGCGAAATGAGATTTCGCTATCCGGTCACGCGTTAGCTCGGAAACTGACGCGCAGAAGAATAAACAACGAGAAAAAAATAACGCAACGTCGCAAAAATTTGTGTATAATATTTTGCGAATAGTAAAAAAATGTAGGAATAGTATTTTTAAATAAAAAGATATTTGCGCTAAGAGAATGCATTATTTATGAATGCGTATTATTTGTCTGATATGTGCGATGATGAGAAAAAATGTAAAAACTGACGCCATCGCATTTATTATTTTTAAAGCAGTTTAAAGAACTGTTTAATTAAATTAATTATAACAGCACAAGTCAACAAAACATTGAGCGTAAATTGATTAATATTAATTGATAAGTGTGAAAGATAAATTTAATTAAATAAATATAATATGTAATTTAAATAAAGTCGTTTAATATGGGTCTTAAATTTTGGTTTAATTTTTTAATAAAATTAAAAAGATTTATAAAAAATAATTATAAATGATGTATTGATACAATTTATTTACCGATTAATTAGTTATCATTTCAACATCGTCTTGCGTATTATTTATTTATATAAAATGACAAAAGAACAAATTAATAAATTAATATCTTTTCTTCCTTATATATTCAAAAGATATAAAATTGATGTGTTTCTAATTATTTTCTAAATTACTTTCTATAGTATAAAATGTTTTGTATTACTACTTTTGCTAATTATAAGTAATAACATGGCATCCAACTTTTAATCTCGGTATTTTTAATTGATATAGCTGATTACAATGTGCATCTTTAAGTCTCAGTGAAACCATCAAGATCAACCTTAAAGAATGATTGTGGCGCAATCATATTTCCCTCCGTCTTCTAACGGACAACATCCGTATGTCGCATCCTTGTACCACTACATCACTCAGAGTTGTCACGGGCCGGGATAGGTTACGACGTCCTCGTGCGGTTTCCACCAATTTGGCGACACGCTCGCGCATTCGCGGATCCGGACCGAGTTATTGCGGGGGCAACGTGTAGGACGGGAGTTGTAAATAATATGGAAAACCGCGGTATATGGGGGATGCGGCCCTCTCCACCTTGCGACACTCCACCGAAGGTGTACATGTACAAGTACACGAGGAAAGGAATACGAAAAAGGAAAAACGGAGTCGCGATGGAGAGAGAGGGGATTGAAAATGACAGAAGGGGGAGAACGACGATGCGAGATAGCGGCATCTCCGACTGGCGGTATATGCTGGCGGTGACCCGAGTCGCCATATTTCAAACTGGGGCGTCCTCGGAGGGGCCGTGAATACCTTAATAGTCATAAGGTGTATTCGTATACGACGAGTATATGGAGTTGTCCTCTAAAACGTATTTGAAACGTTCCATAGTTGGCAGCTGCACGAGATGATACAGTTCTGGACGGCTGTTCTCCGCAAGGATATGATGAGGAGAAGCGCAGACGATATGGGAACCGCCACTACGCGTTAAAGTGGCGTCGCAGAAATTGCGATAGCCGGGAATATTCGCGATTGGTACTCGCGACGGGGCGGTACCAATAACACGAGGTATTACGGTCGCACGGTACTTCGCAAAATTGTTCGGACAATTTTCAACACCACGCGCAGATCGTTACGGACGATTTTGTCATTGCGATCCAACTTATTGACTTTTTACTATCTTTGCCTCGGTAGAAAGAGATTGATGTTTCGAGATTCAGAAATAATTTTTCAACATCATGCGTGATGTAAACTATTAAAATCTTTGTAGAATATAAATAAATGTTCAAAAATTTATTACTTAGGTTACACCAGCATTAAAGCTTAGCATTAAAACTCCTATTTTACAAGTGCTTAATCCACATGATGATGTCTCACGTACGTCTCGCGCGGCTTGATGCTATTTAATAATGGACGGCTCTCTATTACTCAATGGCTATTAGGAAGTACGCGGGAGGGATGGTTTTCGGTTCCACTCGGTTCACGGTGCAATCGGTTAATCACCGCTCTCTCATCCCCAATTCGTACAGCCTGAGACAAGGTTTAAGCGCCAACGTAGCCGCGCGCCCTTCGGCCCACCCACTGGTCCCCATATCAATTAATCTTACCCAGAATGCAATAACTGTCCAATCTGCTCCCGTGGCTGCGTCATGGTGTCGTGCAGTCTGTGCTGTAATGTCCCTCTACCGTCTCTGTCTCTCTCTCTCTATTTATCTTTCTCCTTGCCTATCTCTCTCATAGATAAATTTTTCGACGTTCTCTGTCTTTCTTCTCTCTTCTGCCGGCTCTCTTATCCTTTATCTCCGCGACGACGTCCTGTACGATTGGTGCAGACGATGGTAGCTGTAAACGAGCTTACGGAAAATCTCACGTCCGCCCTAACATCGCACTCGTACACCCCTGCACGAAATAATGAGCGCGCGAATAAGAGGGAGAGTGGGTAAGTTCAGGGAAACTCTCTCTCTGTCAGAAAACATATTGGGCTGTTAAGGGGTTCTTCAGGGTAGTCTGCTTAATTGGCACGGTCGTTTAACCCTGAATTACAGCGAGTGAAGCTGGGACGATCGTGATCTGGCGGTGCCAGATTCAGCGACCTTGATTAATCGAGCTATTGACTTGGAAAGTGAAAGGCCATACAAATTAAGACGTAAGCATATTCCGCAATATTTTTGGTGACTTCTTTTCTACTTTAATGGAATTACGAATCTTTAATATTTATAATACCAATATATATTATCAAGAAAATTATTCTTTATCAACTAACAAGAGAAGTTTCACAACTGTCCGGAACCGATTTGATTCTCCATGAAATATGTTGTTAAACACGAAAATTTAAGAGACACGTATTTTTTTTATGCGTACTCTAACTCATGTTTAAGGGGTGAAACACCCCTTCAAAAAAAAAACGGTATTTTTCTTTCGAGGCGAACATCGTCGGAAGTATAAAAGATAGAAAAAAATATTTTAAACAAAAGTTGTACGGTTTCAAGAGTACTTCAATGTTGTGAAGAAAAAAATTTTTTTTAATTTTTTTGTTTAACAATTGTTAACAAAAAGATTAAAAAATTTTTTTTTCTTCACAACATTGAAGTACTCTTGAAACCGTACAACTTTTGTTTAAAATATTTTTTTCTATCTTTTATACTTCCAACGATGTTCGCCTCGAAAGAAAAATACCGTTTTTTTTTCAAAGGGTGTTTCACCCCTTAAACATGAGTTAGGGCACGTATAAAAAAATACGTATGTCTCTTAGATTTTCGAGTTTAACAACATATTTCATGGAGAATTAAATCGATTCCGGACAGTTGTGGAAATTCCCTTGTAAGTATTTTTAATTTTCTCTTGTTTTTAACTTATTACTAGTTATTTTTTAGCTAATTCTATACCGTGTACAGAATTATTGCAATAAAATAAATAATAAAAGGAAAATATTTTTCAATATAAATATATTAAAAGGTTAAAGAAGGGAAGCTAGACAGAAGAAGCGTTTACAAATGGTAACAGCGTTTATTGTTAATAATAATAATGACAATAATATTAATAGCGAGTCTCTAATTACAATAATTACATAATGATATTAATGGTACAACAATAAAAATTTTGA
Source organism: Mycetomoellerius zeteki (assembly GCF_001594055.1). Classification (NCBI taxonomy): domain Eukaryota; kingdom Metazoa; phylum Arthropoda; class Insecta; order Hymenoptera; family Formicidae; genus Mycetomoellerius; species Mycetomoellerius zeteki. The sequence goes on from NW_017257295.1 coordinate 334,240, forward strand.
TAGCGAGAAAAAGGGAAGAATATAATAACTTCTTGATGAGGCTACGGCATGCGAGCCGCCATTAGTCGACTCTGTGCCGCACACATTATGTGCCCTCTCTATTTATAATATTTATAATTTCGATTTATTCATATGTATATATTTATACGCTTAGACTAGCTGTGATACGATCTACGTGCTATTTACAATTTTTGGTCACAGTTGCAACTTTAAGGGCTGGTAGTCTTGATGCTGTTTTTTTTTTTCAATGACAAGTGCGGGAGATATGCAAAATATAGTACGTTTTCGCCGTACTTCGACACGTCATTCGACAATCATGCTAATCAGATATTATTTACATTTAAAAAATTTAAATATAACATAAAAAAATGTAATAGGAAAAACAATTCAATTTTTAGTCAAAGCGGATTTTGGTGCTTAATAATATTTATATACAAATTTTTGCAAATACATTTTTCAATTTTATAAACTGCTTTTATATAAATCATAAGAAAACGTAGTTTTTAAAAATTACATATCATTAATTTTAAGTTTATTAAGAATGACGTAATTTTAGGTAGACTTGTAAGTAAAAAAATCTTGTTTTTAAATAATAAATGTAATTAATATAAATATGTTACATCATTATAAAATTATAATCTTAAAATGTCCGATTAATTTGACGGTCGCAATACGTGTCATGGAAATATCTACGCAATAAGAGAAGTTACAATAACAAGTAATCGATTTGCAGGTAGCTAGACGATTAAAGTAGAAAGTGTTAATCATCATTCGTAACAAAAACAGTCATCAATCCATTCACTTTCACGCTTACATATCGTTATATTCATCAATTATTATTTCTCACCGCAAAAAGTTCTTCGCCCGAATGAAAATAGCTGAAGAAACCAAACCCCGACACACTTCACTTTAGGAACGAAACGGATGCAATGCTTTTTCATGGAATGTCTAGTCGCAACGAATCACGAATGCACTTTCTCCATTTATCCTGAGTATATTTCGCAAGAGTCCTTGAAGTCGTGGGATATTCACGTTAATCGACGCACGCGAAACAAATGGTCGAATAAATATCAACTTATACAGTCTCCTCGCACTAACGTCAAAAGATCAATAAAGATCTCACAATAAAAAACCTACAGTACCCCCTTTCCGGCAAATTTTATTTCATCCCGAGAGTTTACCCTCGAATTGCACTGTTCCGATTAACTTCGCAACTGTTATGCGATCTGAATTTACAAGAAATGTATTCTCGACGTAATTAGTGATTGATCGATATTAACATTTTGTCTTTTTACATTTTTTAAATATTGTAATATTTTTAAATATTTTAAATTAATTTTTCTCAATATATATAACGTACTTTTTATGTCTATTATAAATTGGAATTAGCTCTGTTATGAATTTAGTTTATAAATAATCTCTTAAGAGAGAGAGACGTTGATTTTTTCTGTTTTTCGAGTCGAGAGATATATTAAAAAGAGAAAATAATACAAAATGCAAAAAGTTAATATCTTTCAACCAGCAATCCATCACGATGCAATCCGCAATCGCTTCAATCGCGATTCTATCCATGAGATTAATTTATCGCTCTCTTCTCCGTCATCAACGATCATAGAGATTGTCATTTATAATTTCATTTCTCGCAGTTGCATCCTCAATCCGGTTGGATTGCTTGATTCGCAGAAAAGAGTCATTAATTGCGACAATCTCCAATCATCGTTCCGTATCAATCTGGCGCCGGATTATCAACCGCGTCGCGGTCTCACTGCATCATCGGTGGATTTCCACTAGGCAGGGAATTCTGTCCAGGAATCGAACCAATCGGCGGTCGATGCGACGCATTTAGGTCTGCATGCTGGGTTTCGCGATGCCTCCTCAGATCGACTTTACGCTGGAAAGCTCGGCCACAGAGTTCGCAAGCGAAAGGCTTGTAACCAGTGTGCTTTCTCGAATGCGTAATCAAGTTGCTGCTCTGCGAGAACGCTTTGCCGCATACTTGACATTTATGAGGTTTTTCGCCTGTAACAGAAAGAACGTAGAAATTGTTTAGAAGAAACTAGAAAAGAAACTTCTGGCTGATTAAGTTCGATTCCGATCAATCGATAATGTACTTAACTGACAAATAAACAATTATTTGATTATAAATTTTTAACTTTCATCGGAAGCTTCTATAACGTGCGATAATTATAAATATATAAAATCGGAGGGAATATGTCGGAAAGTTTCAACTATAAAAATTTCTCATAGTATTTTATTATTTCAATCAAACGTAATAAAATATATCTGCTATATTTTCTTGCTAGTGTGAAATCTTCTTTATATATAGATACGGATATAATGTGTTATTCTATTCGAACTATTTATAAAGACAGTCTACCGTCAAGTACAATGAACTTAAGAGGAGAATCGGAAAACTCGAACAGCGCAATCCAGCTTCCCTCTTTCGCCTGTCGCATTCCGGCGAGCATGCACGTTAATCCTAAAGTACTGAAGTGCTGCCAGCTCTATCCTGTTCGGTCAAGACTCTCCTTAAGTCGAGGGGGGATGGGGGTATGGGGGGAAGAAAGAAGACGGAGGGCATGGAAGGCTAGCCACCTTGCAAGACGGGTGTAGGTGGCATCAGCGATGCGGGGCACGCCCGGTTAAGATTTCCTCCCAAGCGAGAATCTCAGCCACCCCGGCGGCGAGAAAAGGCAGAGAGAGAGACGGACCGAGAGAAGAGCGAATAGTGGAAAGGGGTGTCTATGTGCTCCGCTGCAGGGGTTCGTTGTCTAAGGGGCGAGGAGAGAACCCCGGCTCGAAGGGTCGCCGCTCGTTTCTCTCATCCTGGCCGCGAGCTCTGATTGGCGGCCGGGGGCGGCTCCAACCCACGTGTTACCATGACTACCGGCGAGATAACCCGGCTGCTGCTGACTGAGGGCGAGAGAGAAAGCGGCTGCCTGCCGAGGGGTGGTGGTGGCACGACGACGATGCGAACTACGCTGCTGGCGGGCAACGGAGGGCCCGTTAATGGACTCCCCCGTACGTCCATACGTCTGGCCGAGCAACCGGTACACACGTACGTACACGCTCGCCCTCTCGGCATCGGCACGGCTACGGGCGGAGGGTGGATCCATAAACAACTCGTTAGCCGGGCCTTCAATCTCGCCCCCGCCGATACGACCAGGCCGTCGATCGCCCTCACGATTATACCCAGCCACGATCTTGATTTCCTATCCGGGGAAAAATATCGGCTACTTCTTTCTCGGGACCGGACGTGATAGTCCACATCCACGAAAATACGGTATCTTTCTTGAAATTCGAGTCAATGTGAAGTACCACAAACATCGATCTGAAGAGTTTAATTCAGGATGCGCGCATCAGTTTGCCTTGCTCGATGCGATGACTTACAATTTGATACTTGATAATTTTTATATTTATACTTCTTGCATGTAATGGATAAATTATCACTTTGAGTCTAGTAACGTTTCTCCGTTCCGACCGATACTCTGTGTTATAAGATTTTCTTGATATTTTATTCATATTTTCTCCAAAATAAGTTGCTGTTAAATTCTAATCTTAGAATCAAATATAAAAGAAATATTATCGGAAGAAATATAGTAACTAAATACATATTTATTGGATGACATTATTAGACAATTAGATTTTCTATGGATTTTAATTCATATTATCAGATGCATTGTTTTTCCACTTTGTCAATGTTTATGTATCGCGCACAAGGTTTTATGCAATCATTTTATGCGAATATCAGTCGCATAGTTGCGCTATCCTTTAGATCAAGATTCATGCGCGGATTCAGAGTTAAGGACGCGCTTTTGTGGAGGGTGTGCCGTAGGAATCCGACGAGTCCGCCGCTCGATGAAATTCCTCAGAGTTCTACGTGAACCCAAGGGGTGAGACGAAACGGATAGAATTTTCGCGGAGTTAAGCGCCGATGGAAGCTAGGGGGTGGAAGTGTAGGGCGGCTGTTTGAAATTTATGAGCTCGTAAAATCAAGAACCGTCCGAGCGCTCGCACCGAGGTTGCCCGTTTCGCGTCTATATCGCAACGACTTCGCCATGGTTACGGAATATCGCTTCTGCCAGACAAACGGACACTCGAAAATCCAAAATCCCTTAGTACAAACCCTTCTTATTTGGCTTACTAGTAAATGAACCTCAAAAAGTCGTTTTCTGCATACTTAGTCGGATATAAATTAAAATCAAATTTTATCTTACTATATTTAGGATTAATAAACGTAATTTTTTGACAAAAACTATTTAGACAAAAATAAATTTCTTCCATCACTCTGTAAAAAGATATCAATTCTAAAATTATCAAAGATTTTGTTATAAATTTTAGAGATTTTAAAATGTCTATATTTATTAGTATAGTATTTACTTTATTTACTATATATTATATACTTTTTTTTTACTTCTTATATAATAGAGGTGTGCAAATCAAACATTTGTAAGGTCGAATCGAATTGAATTGAATCTTTGATAATATATGTTCGAAAACAAATCGAATTTGAAATTTTTACATCGAATCGAATCGAATCCTTTTGATTAAAAAACGACTCGAATCAAATTTTCCCGACATTAAAAACTAATTTAAAAGTAATAAAGTATTTTCAATAACGTTCCAGATTTTTTAAATAAACGAGAAAATAAATTATTTTCAGTTTACGAGAATCTTGCAAAATGAAGCAAATAAAATAGACGATTGATTCGAAATCAAATCACCGATGATTCAACATTTCGAATTTATTCGATTTCGAATCCCTCGAAAAACGAATCAAGAAAGAAAGAGAATGCACTTATTATGATTCGATTCGATTCAACTCGAATTTAAACTATTCGTACATCTCTATTAACTTAAACATTAATTCTACGATTCATTATATTTTATTCAGTAGTACATTCTACGCATTTTGCTATCTAAAGATGTCACTATTTTATTCCCTTATATTGTTGATATAGCTAGCGCGAACCGTGGCATTTTTTAGCGGTCGAGAGGGTATTAAGTTTAGCGTTCATATGCAGGAGAGAGAAGATGGCACTTTAAAATATCATTTTCTTGAGAAAACGAAGGATTAAGGGGACGAGGGAGAAAGAAGAAGGAGAAGAGTAAAATAATGTGTAGAAATGGAACGCCAGGTCTACTGGGATTCTCGTTTCTCGGAAACGAAGTAAAGAAGAGAAAGACAAGGCAGAAAGAAAAGGAGCCGCCGGAAATTTACGCTCTCATAAAAATCAAGAGCCGTCGGAACTCTCTTGGATCCGTTGAGTTTATTTCTTCGGAATTGTCTGTGTCAAAATAACCGCGTTAATAAATTCGTTGAAAGCAACGAGTTATCAGGATAATGCGTTATCCGCATTGCAAGACTAAACCTTTCAATTTTAAAATATCGTAATTAATTATTGACTAATCGAGGGCGTCGATTTATTTTCAGTAAAAATTTTATTAAACCTTGTATAGGTCACTTGTTTACGTTACTTATGAATACTTTCGTGCAAAGCCAAGACAATGCAGCTTGAAGAACGTGACTAGAACGGTGATCGATGATCAATAATACTTCGAGGATGAACAGAAAATTCCAACTGCGAGCGAAAGAATTTTCGAAAGAAGGAGAAAAATAAAGAATATAGAATATGGCACATGCAGAACGGACGTGGTCTTATTTATTCGTGGAAGAAATATCAAAACGGTTTAAATCTTCAAGTGATATAAGAAAATTTTCAATTTTAATAAATTTATAATCAATTTTAGAATATTATTAAAAATCTTTTAACCAAATTCCCCTCGAATTTATTCATAATCAGAAAAAGAAAAAGTAATATTGCGTTTATTTTAAATCATAAAATTAAATTACACAATTAAATTATAATAGCATTTCAGAAGAGAAGAAAGTTTCTTTAACAATTAATAAATCAATCAAAATCACTTAATAGATCAAACTTTATCGAAAAAGCGCGAAAAATAAAACAATTTAATATTTATTTATCTTTTTCCATTTTATTATTTTTCATTGCATTACCAGTTCTCTTTTAATGTAATCTTTCAATATTTGTTTAGAAGTTTCTGTAAATTGTGACAATTTAGCTTTGACAATTCCTAATAGATGATTCGATCAACAGTTGAAAATCGTAAATTATAAGATCGATTTCATTGAAAGAATAAAGGAATTTTTAAAGAAAAGGTAAGTTGGTGGGAAGAAAAAAGCCGAACGTCTCTCAGAGAGAGAATTTACGTGCTCGTAAAAATCAAGCACCATCGGAGCGCGCCTTATCCTTCCTTATCCCTTATACGGAAAGTACCGGGGTTTCGATCTAAATGCATACGGGATGCATTCTGTGCTGCAGCTTGCTCATGTATACCTCTGCGGCTTCGAGGAGTGGCGAGATCAAAGATTTAACCGACGGCGGCAGTTGAGATTCGACGCTCGCGAATTTTTAACAGCGAAGGAAACGGAAGAAACCGGTTGGCTCTAAGAGGCGAGGAGATTCGAGGCTGAGAACCCCTGAGGTTTAAGACGCCATTACACCCCTCAGGGCTGTCGACCGACGCCCCTAAAACTATATTAAACTCCCGGAAATCTTGTGCGCAAGAGGGTACTCCGTCTCCGCTAATTCTCTCGTCCCATCGCTCGTGCGTCCTTTGCGAGTGCCGCAAGTTCGAATGTTCTCTTATCACGTCCTCACGAGAAAACGAGAAACTAAGCATTTCTATCGATTTGTTCAAAGATGCCATTATTTTGCTGACTGGAGAGCATCTCAATTCAGCAATCTGAATTTATAGATTTAAACGTTTTGAACATTTATTAAAATTTATTGATTCAATTAGTCGTTAATATCTACACATAGATATTTGCATTTTAATTACAAATTACAAAGAGAACGTTAGATATGTTTTAATAAAATAAATACTTCACTGTGTATTTTTCTTCAACCTTCAACATATAATTAGAATTTATTAGAATAGTAACTGACGATAAAATTATAAAATTATGAGGAATAAAATATATTTATATTAGTTTCAGATACATTAGATATCTAATATTTAAATGGTTCACACACATACACATTAAATTTCTTAAACAGAATCTCATATATATATTTTTTAAGTATATCTTCAATATTAGAAATTAGTTACAATAAAAATAGATTTCCATATATTGTTATTGTTTTAATATTGATTTCAATATTGATTTAATGCATGTTTATATCTAGAAAGAGTAGAGAGGACGGTCCAAATAGAAGTGATAAAAAGCAAATCAAAAAGACGAAAATTGAAATGGAAAAAGAGAAACAGGAAAAGAGCGACGGCAAGAGAAAGAGGAAAGAGGGGGAGGATGCTGGTATGTAGAAGGTGAACTGGACGCTGGCCGAGGCATTGATTTCTTCTCGTCTTCATCGACCATTTTCCAAGCCTCTTGGGGCGCCTCTGCCCTCTAACTGAAATCCTCGCATAAGACGAGAGGAGGGTGGAATCGAAGAAGAGCGCCACATCTCATATTTCATATCGAGGACAGCATGGATTTTCTTTCGTATCTTCAAAGCTCGCGCAAGGATTACCTGAGGATATCAATCAGACCGTTGCTTCTGCAGCACGGCGTTCGTTTCAGCGACGTAACGGCAAAAAAATATTGGAAAGATATGATTGGAGAACGGACGGAAATTACTGTATTTCTGATATTTTATCGAAATATATATTGTTCAGCTTTTTATGTCACCTAGAGGAAACAAATTTTCTTTTAAGATATCTGATTTTTTACAAATCTAGAATATAAAATGTATATTTAATATCAAATGAATGAAGAAATATTGCCCATTAAAGGATCTACATATAATTCGCGATCAAATTCGGAACAGAATTCTATTTATAATTTTGCGTATCGTGTAACATTTGTTAATAAGATGTAATATCTATTTATTTCAAAATTATGTATAAAGTATAAGCTACAGAAAAAGTTTCTTAATCATTTAATTATTATTAAGGTGTAAAATATTGTTCTATTATTTCATTGTCATTTTTTTATTAAATTAAATTGCTGTAGTTGTACATACAGAAAAATATCACTCTACTGCTAAAAGAAGTAATTACTTATCAGTTTCCCCCCCTTTTTTTTAAATAACGGGTATAAAAAGTCTTAAAAGGCACATATTACAAATTTCAGAAAAATTCATGTACTTAAAACAAGAATTTGTTTTCTTTAGATGAATATAAAATTTTATCGTTTTCTTTTATCTAAAGAATCTTCTACACTTTATATAATAAGCAAATCAAATTTGTTTTAATTTAATAATCTTGATTGAAGTATTAAACTCTCTTACTGAGAGTCAGAATATATTTTCAATAAAATGCTTATGGTAAACTTATGATGGATTAAAAATTATATAAACTTTTGAAATATTTAAAACAAAGTATAAAAAAAGTTAATTATACAGTATGCATTTTCCTGTGTGTACGCCACTGGTAGACATAGCAATACAAATTTTTTGATGAAGCTATCTCACGAAAAACGAAACTAGAAAAATCTATTTTTGGCGAATTCCCAAAACATTTGAGATATTTTGTCGTCGCGTGAAGTACAAAATAAAAACATAAATATCAATACGCCCTTGTTCGCTGTATATGGATCTACCGATTTACAAGCGGCCGTTACTAGTCTCCAATTTCGTACTGAGTCACGTTTGTGTTTACCAGTTTACGCCCACGTCAGCCATGATTTTACGCCCCATCCCGGCGAAACACGGGAATCCCTCAGTGGAAAGATAGATAAAACGATCGATCGCAAAAAGATGTCGATTACAACCAATTCCAACGTGCACCGATTTATAAATAAAAAAATCTCTGAGTATACATATATATATAATACGAATATTTATTTATGTATATGTATATGTAGTACAAATACCTATATAATACGTAGTCTAATTATTTCCGAATTAATTTACGTATTCAAAAAAGTACGTATTCTAAAAAACGTATTCTAAAAAGATGAAAAAAATTCGAGAATGTCTTAACACTTTTAATAAATTTTCTCTACAGATAATCACAACAATTAATTTAAAAATATAATTGCAACGTATGAAAATTTTCCAGATTCCTCTGTCGTTCCCTCCCAGGAACATATCTATGTGGACAATATATCCAATAGGTGCGAAATGTAAGATATGTGCATCCATAATGTTTAGCAACTCTCTTAAAATTAAATCAGCGAATTTGTTTGCACATTTAAATTTTGAATTGTTTTTGCATTTCAAGTGCCTTTCGAATAAATAATCTAAACTAAGGATTGGTTATAAATAAATATCAAATATTAAAGGTAATATTGATAAATTAATAATTATATAAATAAATATAATTCTAATCCGTTTTATACAAATACGACACATATATAGGTAAATTAAATAAAATTTAATATATACTTATATAATTGAAAGTAGTAAATTTTGTTGCATAATTTAACAAAGATTCTGTACTAAACAATATTTTGTACTAACAATAATTTTCGCAGAGGCGATCGGAGAACAAGAATCAAGGGTAGGAAGAAGGAAACACGATACTAAGGACTAAGTCCGTTAGCTCCTTAGTGCTTTTGGTATACCGCAGGGATCCGTGGTAATAATCCTCTCCCGTACGATCATGGCGGATGTATGGCTATTAAATTATTAGCGCGTCGATCAACATTAGGAATCGTGACAAATCCGATCTATGCCATCCGCGCTGAGACTCCTCTTACTACATCGCTCATGTGCGCGCAGCTTAATTGCCAATTGTGTTTCGAAATGGCTTCGTCTTTATCCTTAGTGCTCCTCTTCTTCGCCTACGTGGTTATTAATAAATGACTCATTGATACGAAAGCAATTATTTCAACTGCTATAAACTGATAGCGATGTCAGAGGAAGTACTAGTTGGTGCAACAACATTTATGATTCGTCGTAAGGATTAGCTAAACTTGAAAAAAAAAATCTAACAATTTAAAAATTACAAAAGCTGTGGTATGTTCTTGGTATTTCTTTAAAAATTTCTGGAAGTTCAATTTTTTAATCCGTTTCCCGGTCATTTTCATTCCTATTTAGCGTGAAACCACAAACGCCACTTTGATGCCAATGACGCGGCTAAACTCACATAACTCTAAAATACGATGCAGCCGATATATCCGGGATAACGTTAAAACAAATTGATTGCATCGACTGCGTCCATTGCCGCAACCAGCTCGCAACAACAGCTCTCACAATAAATAACAATAACTAACGACCGAGTCTCCCTGATCGCCGGTGAACATCACACTCACCCCTTTCCCTTCTCTGTACATGGCATATCAAACCCATCCCGGCTCGTATGCACGCGGCCTCAAGTGTCAGTGACGAGCCGAGAGAGAGAGTTGGGGGATGCACAGACGCGCCGATGCTGCTGCGCGCTCTGGGTGCAGTTAATTTCAACCACCCGCGCGCCGGGCGCAGGGGGTTGTTCGAGTGGATGGTTACGCGGATAGGCCGAGGAGCGAAAAAGGGGATGGCGACGGTTTCGAGGGGGTTAGAGTCGCGGGTGCCAGGGGGGAGGGGGGAGGGGGTGGACGATGCTAGAACGGCTAGATATATACTGGATGGTAAAAGGGGGTGAAGTGGGGCACGGAAGTGGCGAACGAGAGGCAGGAACGGACTAGGGGGGTAAGGGATGGGGGGGGCGGGGTGACGTGCTCCCGGCATGTCGATATCCCTGGAAATTTAATCATGCCGTTCCACTATGAACATCGCACGCCGCGCCACTCGACGAGCGCTATATGGATGACGCTTCGGTCCCGTGGAACGTTATACCGGCGAATTTGCATGTTTAATGTGGTATCGGTTGCTTGTGCGCCGCACCCGCGCTCGTTCTCTCACCGGCGCGACATTAAATATAGCGCTTCTCCGCTCGCCGACGTCAGCACCTCATCCAAGGGGCGCGCTTTTATCGTTCTCGATGACAAGATCCTTGTCACCGGTAAATCTTACGCCAGCTCTATGGATAACAACTCGCGAGTACAATGCGATCAAAGATAGTGGATGTTATTATCAATAATTCATTAACCGAATCATAATAGTATAAATATAATAAAAATATTTCAGATATTATAATCGTGTTCAGTTCATTATTGAAGTGTACTTGACCTCTTTTAATTTAATTATTTAACTTTCTCACGCCTGAAACTTTATTACCCAAATAAGTCTTTTCATAATGTTTTTATTCTAATATACGCTGTCCCTTTAAATCAAAAAGACGACCACACCCAATGATAAAAGGCTGTTCTATGGCAAATACTGTTCTATGTAATAATACCCAATTAACTCGTACCCCAATCCGGAAGACATTCTTTAAGAATCGCAAACAATGACACAGTCGCACGATTAACACAACTACAAATCGCTTTTACGTGTCGGTTCTACGTGCCGTGTAAACATGCTTTTTACCGCGTGTGGTCCGATATGCTGAGACAGGGCGGTACGTTGTCGTCGCTAACGAGCCGTAAAGACGTAGAGGGACGAGAAGGGGCCGGGCTGAGGCCCCTCGCACAAGGGGGGCTGGGAGGAGAGGGGCAGATGGTCCTCCGACCATGTCGCGAAGTTTAAACAGCTTAGAGGGATGTTGCGGCGCCCCGATGCTTAGGGCGCCAAGTCAGCCGGAAACCTCTAATAGCCCCGTCTGTCTGCGCGGAAAGGAGAAAGAGAAAGGGCAAGAGGGAAGGGACGTTGTAAGGATGAAGTTCACAGGCGTACTATGAATGCGACCGCAAAGGTGCCTGTACAGGTTGTATCTCCACGAGTATACGATAACCGCACCCTCGAGGCAAGGGAAACGCGTTCGACCAGGTATTCGCGTACGTCGCAGCCACAACTGAATTTATAATTTGAGAGGGGGAGAAGGCAAGGACAGTGCGCACTTGTGCCTGGGATAATTATTAATCGCGTTACAAACACGGTGCCAACCAATGTGTTTATTAAAAATACGTGAACATTTTAAAGTCAGCAATATTTCCCGAGTGTTTTTCTTCCGTGGAACAATTCTGCAGAAATAATCACGCGCGACGACGTTTCGGAAAGAACAATAAAATTATATGTAAAACTAAGTAATGAGATAGTTCATTTAAGATCTCTTCTCAAGTAAAATTAAAATATATCACAAAGGGCAGGTGTGATAAAATAATGTTTAAGAGTTTATAATAGTAATAGAACATTAGAGAATTAATGCGCGCTTTAGTTATATGTAGATTTCATTTTCCCGAAGCAAATTCGGTCATTAGATAAAAGTTGCAATCATCAATAAATACATAATGCCGGGATTTTGATGTATCTGTGTTTACATGTAATCAAGTATAGTAAAGTAATGGATGACCTCGACGATTTCAATTAATTATCCCAGTTATTGCGAGTGTTCTAATGGATATCGTATTACGGAGTCTTTTACAAGGCTTTAATTTCCTTCGCAACGGATATTGTTTGATGCGTATGACGCATAATAGACGTATGTATATTTCTCTGAAGTATATTTTTCTTTAAAGGCCTACACATAACGTTAAATGAATTTAGTATCAGTTGAAATCTCACTTAAGAAGGTTCTCGCGCTACTTCCTAGTCAATAGACAGTTTATTTACAATAATATGTAAAACAATTAAAATAATAAGAACTAAGAAAGAACATGGGCAATAGGATAAATGAGCCGAAACATGTAAGCGCATTTAGTAAAATAAAGAAGTTTTACGCTTTATATAGTCGTATTATTTGCGCAACGTCTTCCGCGCTTGACTCCTATTGCCCATGTTCTTTCTTAGTTCTTTTGATTTATAAGGAGTTTTGGTTAGTTTGATTTGTTATACGAAATTAAAATAATGGAATAAAAAGATTACTAACAATCTTATGCCATTATACATAATTATTGTTAATTTTATATGTTACTAAATATTTTCAAAATGTGACAATATAAAAGTTGTAAGATGCTCATTTGATGTATACGCATTGTCCATTTGACATATATTCTAGCTTTTTTCATTGAAAAATATAAATTTCTTGTAAATTGTACGATCAGTTTAAATGAAACTTTACGAGGACAAACTTAAGTGTTTACTTTTATAATTATAACGATTTTTAAATTGCTGTTTTATACGCAAGTGTCTCAATTTAAAAGAGAATAACTATGGAATAAGGTTATACCTTCAACTTGTAATGTAAAATTCTATAAATTTAGAATTAAATATCTTCAAAATGGTATGGTAAAAGTCAATAAAATTTTTTCTAGATATTATTGATATTATTAACTTTTGCATTAGATATATTACAGACTTGTTTTATATTTCTTCAAACGCGAGAACCTGCTTAAAGAGCCATACATATTTTGCGGATAATATTATACTATACAGAATAAAATTTGATCTAAAATACATTTTTTGAAATTATTTAATAAATAGTCAGGTGCTTGAAATTTTTTAAGTTTAGATAAATATTGCAGGATGGAAGTAGTCACAAGAACAACTAGCTGTGAGAAAAAAATCGCCAATTCGCGACAGACGTCTCAAATGTGTAGCCGAATATTCGGCCGAAATAAAAACATTCAATGAAAAGATCAAAAAGTACACAGAATGCACTCATTCTTCCCTTTTTTCCCTTTGCTTCGGCCCATCGACTTTACTTTATACCAACAGCGGACAGGTTGTGTTTATTGTGAAAACAGGACACGATCACGCGTGTGTAGATAAGACCACATACACATTGCGAATTGATCATCCTGATGACAGAGGGTTGATGATTTCGATAATGTCTTCTGAAATCACACGTCGACGTCGAAAAAAGTCGAGAATCGTTGATTTGACATTTGAAACACTGAGAATGATATAGTTTTAAAAAAAACGCACCTAATTAATCTTCATTGATTAAGCAAATGTACTAAATTTTTTATAAACAGTATTTATACTAAAATAATAATTACGTTACTAGAATAATAATTACAGTACTTGAAAATAATAATCACATAGATTTAAAATTATTTCGAAAGGGACACTCATTATGTTTGAAATGGTTCCACAGTAAAGTCAAGTCTGATGTAATATGATATATTTATAGGTTTGATGAACTATCACATATCACGTCATTATATTTATCAGACCGGACAACATCGCACGCAGCCGATGTTATCAAAACTCACGGCTCGTCAAGCCACCCTGCGACGCTCTGAAAATATTCCGCCGCCCCTCCCAAAGACATTCTGCCAGTGTTTTCTCATCGAAGAGACTCGTGGCCACTTGCCAGTCTGTCACTTCGCTCGTCAACCCCTTGCAACGACAGTGCACTTGACTCGTCGCACCCCCCGTTGCGTCCCCCCGTCCGCTAGTCCCTCCGAAAACGTTCGCCTAACTGCGAAGGTAACGCGAAGTAACGCTCCGACCCCTCGTAGCCTATTCCGGGTTGCCGGCTCGCGCACGAACAATATTTGCAGAGCTCTTATTCTCAACCCCCGTGAGCGGCGGCGCTTCGACCCCCGCTCGCCCGAACCACCCGTTTCTCTTTCCACCCTCGTGTGCACCAGCAACCACCTACCTACCTACCTAATAATGATTTTACGTTACGCCACGCCGTTCCCCGGGGAATCCGACGGTGCCGCACCCTTATTGCACATGGCCCGTGCTCGGTACATGGGGTACGTAGGCAGTCGAAGGGGGAGAGGAATGGAAAGAGAAAGAGGGCTGATTATCATTAGCAACGGAGTCCCAGAACACCCTTGTCGCTGCCTGACGCACGTACGCACGCAGTCGGCACGA
>NW_017257295.1:349044-369014 GCF_001594055.1 Mycetomoellerius zeteki
CGCTCGAGGTCGTGGGAGCAGATTTGTTCGTGCGTATGATAAAAAAAAAGAGATAGAGAAATCGCATCGGAGTGAAAACAGTACTTCGAATCGATCTAGTGAGCATGTATACGAGCTACTACAGAAGCGTGTAGCTTATCAGAGAAACGATGAAACAGATTTCAAGCTGGATTTATGTTTCACTTTTTAATAAATTTTATTACAAATTAATGTACAAAATAATGTACACTTCGGAAAATTAAATATCTCTTTAAAAAATATAATAAATATATAGTATAATATAATTATAATTAAAATAAAGAGTAATTATTATCCAATATCTTTAGTAACACATTTTTCACGTAACAATTTGATAAATTGGTTCTGAATTTTCAAATCACAATAGAATGTATCGAAAGTATCTTTATTAAATAAAAAAGGTTCAAAGAAACAACTGCCTCTCAACCTCTACCGCCGAAAGAGCTGTCTCTCGAGAACGAAAGATTCCTCCGGAAAAAGAACTCGGACTTATCCTCATTTCACGGCGCAATTGCTACGACTGTGAACGTCATTGGTCGACGCTCTCACGGCGCCTCTGAATCTTTCATTCTCCTGAATAATAGATTAAATGTTTCATGGAGACCCTCCGCATTGGGACGCAGCGGTGCGTATAGGTGGACACAATCGTGCGCAACACGAGGATCCGTGGGTGATCCCGTAGGTTGTTAGAAAAGTCTCCGGAAGTAACCATCGTTTTGTATCCTGCTACGTTAAGTCCTTTGGCCGTTTCGGGGGGGGTCATAGAATGAGCATCGTAGGGGCGGAGGGCAGTCGGAGTAACGGTAGGATGGAGTGGCATGGGGGAGGACAAGGTGATAATTTGATAAGACATCGGGAGGGGTTGCCATGGAGACGATACAAAACCCAGAGCCTCAACTGGAACCCTCCAGGCGGCTTTCTCTCCTTCGTTGTTCTCTGCTTCTCTCTCTCTCTCTCCACCCCCAAGAAACTTTCCTTCAAGACTCCGCTCCATCAACCGGGAGACACCGAAGTGTCAAGTGTCCTGCCGCCACCACCGCTTTGCGACTCCCTCAACTTTTTTGTTCCGACCTCCCCAGTTACACGTTCGACGCGTGCGACATTGATGCGTACTATCGAAGATAAACACGCAAAGATACAAGAAAAAAACAATATCAGCGCTACGATGATTTGATAATGGTTTGAAATTGCTCTTTAGATATAAATGGCATTTTAGCAAGATCATCTCACTTCTTTCCCTCCCACGATACCCTGTATATAAATAATATAATTCTCATTCTCTAAAGGTAGTTCTCATTATGAATGCCGAAGAAAAGTATTATTAGCTAATTTAATAGCTACATGATTTTTTATTTTAATTACAATCGAACATTTTTGAAACATTTTTGTCATTCGGATACAATCGGTAATCAAAATATCAACTTCGTATAAGATAAGATTACCCACTTATACAGACTCTACATTGCGTCACGGCAAAGTTCCATTCCAAGATTAGGAAGGCTATGATACCCCAAATCGTGGGAGCAAGGAACGTGAACGTTAAATACAGAAGGGACGGGGGAGACCCCCGAAAGAGACATTACGATTATTACCGAGTGAAACTCGCAATGTGGGACTCGGCATCCCTGAAATGCATTGGCCACATGTGCTATATTCAACTGGATCCTCTCACAAGGACTCGGTCCAGACGGTTAGCTGCATTATTTATCGCATGAACTTGCCGGACTAATTGATCCCTTACGTCCCCTCGATAACGATACCCATCGGAATCACGAGTACGATTTTCGTATAACATTCGCGAAAGTTAACGAGCTGTCCAAAAGATGAGATAATTGCGTTCCAAGCGAATTCAATCCGACTAATTTTAGTATTTCCATCCAATTGGATAAAGCGACTTAAGAATACTCAAATATAGTTTATGTTCATGTTCGTGTGTGGAACACTAGTAAATAAAATTATTAGACTTAATAGAAATTCATAAGTTTATTAACATAATCGTTGAAATCGTTTATGAAAATTAATATCGACAGTAATACAATATTTTCATAAGATATATTTTTATCGGAAGTAGCTAATGATTTATATAAATATTAAAGCACTAATTTTGAATTTATTACATATTTTCTAATTATACGAGATAGATATGAATAATTATCGAAAGAAATTGTTATATGAGAAATTAATATTTCTAAATTTAATTTTAAAATAAAAATTTATAAATTATACTTACCGGTGTGTATATACGTGTGCTTCTTCATATCGCTCTTTTGGTGGAATCGCTTGCCGCAAAACTGACAAGGGTACGGTCTCGTGTCCGAGTGGATTAGAAGGTGAGTGCTGAGCGTGCTGGATCTCTTGAAGGCTTTACCGCATTGCTTGCATTCGAACACTTTCTCTGCGGAGTGCACAGCCCTGTGCTGCGTAAGACTAATTTCGTGGCCGAAGGTTTTGTTGCACAACTCGCAAGCGAATGGTCGCTTACCGTTGTGTGACCGCCTCGCATGAACCTGCATAAATCAATATATTTTATATGTATTTGCAAATTTGCATATAAACATTATCAGGCACCAAGATCCGCTTCGAGCGAAAATAGAATTCTTCTTCTTTGATTTATTTTTATTTTTCGGTCTAAATTTTACTTATAATTTCAATGTATCTTATTACATCTAGCAATTTAAGGTAATTCGATATATGTATAGGTATAAAATTCAAAACAATCTGTGACACAACAGGCAAGTAATAAAAAATTACATGCTCAAAATAGTCAAGCTTAAAATACTTTTTTCATGAATACAAGTAAGGTAATTTCTCTTAGTGCACACATTTAATATAATGCAAAGATATTATTTTACGTAATGTAAAAATAAAAAGGCTTTTGATATATTGCTTTTGATATATTGCAAATTATTGCAAAATATAAAAATTAATTATCGCGACGATAAAGAACGGATGAGAACATCAGCAGGAACAGCAGGAAATCAGAAATGAATCAAAACAACTAAGTCTGGAAAAAAGCACGCGTCGAATGCGCACATGTACCTCGAGCCCATGCGGCGTGCTGAACATCTTGTCGCACTTGACGCAGCTGTAGACATCGCCGAGCGGATGAGGATGGTGCAACCCGTGTGCCGTGTGAGTCGAATGCAGTCCCGGGTGAGCCGGATGAACGCCGCGTAACAACGGGTGCAAGTGCGGCGGCAGAAGATGATGCGGTAGCAGTTGGGGGTGCAGGTACGAGAGAGGGTGATGTGGATGGGGAGGCAGGAGACTGCTCTGAAGGTGCAACGGTGGGTACAGGATCGACGAGCCGGGTGGTGGTGGATGAGCGCCCATGGAAGCGGATTCTCGATGTGGGGACGCATTCTGCAGGTGTGCGGAAGGTGGATCCGGCCTCAGGAGTGCCGACACGCTGAAACTGTCGACAGATTTCTTCGGCGGATGCGATATGGGCGATGTCGCGACACTGACTGGCGATGGCGATGGCGTTGACGACGATCGTGGCGGACTCGAGGTACCTTCATGATCATCCTCGTCACCGACTTCCTCGACGTCCACATCGACTTCCTCTTCACCGACATCGACGTCCACCTCGGCGTCCCGACCATCGGGCGGAGGAGAATCCGGGCAAGGAGATTGAGACGGCGAGGGACTCCTTGTCGCCGGCGAGCCCACCAGACGACCAACTCCGAAAGATAACCGTTCTATAATACACCATTTAATAATAATTAAATATCATATTGCATTGGATTATTTCTAATTGATAATTGATCGTTTGTCTGATTATTTTTTTATTATAAATTTTAAAAATTAGATCAAGCTTAGTCGCGCAAAAGAAATCGATGATCATCTCGTATGGATTTTTCGCATCTCCAAGTATAAGACATGACATGTCGTAATCGATAAACCAGAGTTCATACACCAGTCACGAGAGCAAGATGGCCAATGACTGGACGAACGGTAGCTACGTCACGTATGAGGTACGTGTAGGACGCGAGGTACAGGGGAATCCGAAAAAAGAAGGCTACGGATAAATACAGTTTCTTCTGGCGGAAGGACCCGGCCGGAATGAGATTTGAGTCACGTACTGGGCCTTTTTTTTCCTAGCATGCTGGCGCGAGGGTGTTTAAGAGACGGACAGGGCACGAGAGGTCGTGACAGGGTCTCATGTTGCGCTAACGAGGTATCGCGAGGAGAGAACCGAATAGTGAGGTGTCGAGAGCGAAATGTATTTCCGCGACGTTTCGTGTGAAGCAGTGTCCTTAATGAAATCCCTGGCGCACCCTTTCGGAATATTTCATCCGACGCACAGTGCCGTGAGTCGTGATTAACTCTTGCGTTACAGTGTGAAATGGAATCATCCTTAAGTAATAAAGCGATGGAAAATATTTTATGCCTAATAGGAATTTCGATATCCTAACAATACCTTCGCTTAACATAATAGTTGTAGAGAGAGAATAGTACAAAAATACATTATTATTATATTATGTCCTTTTGTTAATGATTAGTGTGATTATCTAACAGATAATATATGTATCACGTAATTACGGCTCTAACATCCCATGGTTGGTTAATATATAACGAGGAGGTTAAGCATTTATTATTATTGAAATATTAAATTAATATTTTCACGATGACAATCGCAAATTGTATCGGATCGCAATTTTGGTATCGCTTGTCAATCGGAATTTACTGTGTTCTCTGATTATCAAACCGATGATTCTCGACACAGCTTTGATTTGTACGTCGCATCATTTTATCTGTTGATCGGTTCAAACGAAATATGATTCAATCATAAATTTTGATGTATTTGTTAGATTAAACACGTAGAATGTATTTATTTTGTTATCATGATTTAACGAGTACTTTTGGAGAAATCTAGATTTGATTTCAAGATATGATTAACGCAGATATGAATAATTCATTCAAATTGCATTTTAGGTAACTATTTACGTATTAAATAGTTCTGAAATATTTCTAAAAAATATCATGCACTGAAAAAAACTAAATTTTAATAAATATTTACTTGAATGGTTCTAACTAAATTTTACTAAATGTAAACATATTTGATACAAAAACCATTAATTTGATTTAATTATTATTTATTTTTGAGTAAATATTTATTTACTCTAAATAAATGTTTACTTAGAAATATGTATAGGTCATTTTGAAGGGAATTTAATAAGCTTTAAGATAATGTTATGTAAAATTTAATTCAAATTCTATTTTTTTTTTAAATTAAAGAAATATAAAAAGTGAGCAAATCGCAAAGTCAAAAAATTGTACTCCTAATATGAGATGCCCCCAGAAATCAATAATAAAGACCAAAATACATCAGCATTAACATTGTAATTAAAAAATTTAATGTTTCTAGAATATAGCCAAACAAACATAGCCAGTACGCGCGTAAAATGATCATACGATGCATTGTACCTAGGACTCTTCAGGTAGTTGGAACCAAACATCGCAGAAACAGGCACTCGATGTTCATTCCGATTGTCCTTTTTATTATAGTACAATAACATTCATACTTTAGCAATGATTTTCACTATGACATAGAAGCATAGGTCATTTCATATCAGAGATACCCTGAGTATCTCATATTTCCACGCCTTACGGTTTTACAATCATCAAATCTAACTTCTATAATTAAGCAATTTAACATATCCCGTATTTTTCAATTAATACAATCTTACTCTATCACTATATGAAGAATTTATTACCAAGTATTCAGTTATTAAATAATAAACAGAGTTTAAAGGCACATCTCTCAACAAAACTTGAAAACATCCAAATTCTAAAATCTTTTGTTATAACAATTACAGGCATGATCTAATAATGAATTTTCCACTAAATAGTTTCCAATCCAGGAGCAATAAATTCATGGTGGAACCAATAGATAGCGTTTATTAGTTTAACGGAAACGCCGCTATCTCATATTAGGCGCCTATCTCATAATAGGGGGCTTTCCTCTATGTATAAAGAAATATGTATTAAGATTTAGTAAATCTTTTTTAGTTTTTCAGTGTAGTTTGTACTGTAAATTAAATACAATTAATTTTAATAAATTTCTGATAATTAAATTGTAATAAAAAATGTTCTCTAAAATTAATTAAGAAGAAATAGATTCCGGTTGCACAAAATCCTACAAATAGAGGAAGACAATACGGAATTTCTAACACCAAAACCGTTACAATTTAAAATTGAATTATGTTTGATTATTATCCAGAAATTATGTGGGACTTGTCTAATAATCAAAGTTCATTTCGCTGTGATTTACGGTGTCGGATGAGTTGGAAATCGGACACGTGTGCATTTCGTCTCGCTACGAGAGAAATAAGGACGGATCTCCAGAATGTATTTCACAGCCCCTCTCGGCAATTTCGGCTTCGGACCACTCATATCGAGACTCATATTGCATCTCTTGCACACACCCTGTATATTATATTTATAATCCGTGCGCGCGACACGCGGTCACGTGCCGGCCCGTATGATGCACCGCGGTGTCGGCTAATCGCATTTAAAGCTCTCCGCGAGCCTCATCGTTGGGGTCGATTATTATCATGTCTCCTGGTGGCTTTGCAATCGAATCAAAATACGACTCGAGTCAGAGTGGCCTAATGTAATGAGAAACGCGCCTCGCGCCTGCGGGGATCGGTCCGAGAAAACAGATAGGTACTTTATTGCACCGGTCAAAAGCACAAAGGAAAAAACAAGGAGGGGCTAATGAAATTACTAATATTACATCCAAATTTTTTCTTACTTCTGTAACATATATTTAAAGCAATATATTACCCTAAATTTAGAATTTGCACATTTGTATGTGCATGTGTATATATATTTTTGTAAGTCGCAAGAAGTTACTAATTATACTCGTAAATTATTTTATTATGAACAGATCAGGTTGAAAGTAATGCTTCGCAATTTTTGAACATTAATTTAACTATTGAAATATATGCCAAAATTATGGGCTGGTAAATTAAAAAAATAATTAGTAGTAAATATCTTTCTATTTTAATTAAGTTTTCATTAGTTGCACAAGATCGCTGTGACCCTAAGTTATTTTTTTAAACGACGTATTTTCGTGCGACTAATCTTAGACTTAAAACATTTTCAAAGATATGGATTTTTAAATTTAATCATATGTGAACAATTTAATATTGTAGACACTAAATATAAATACATTATTAAAAATTAATTTCATTAAATATTTTTTTAAAAACTTGGGTTTTATGATAATTATGAAAACAATTCTATTGGCTTGCTTTCATTATCAGGAAAATAGAGGGAGTTCAAGATCAAAATGGGTAAAAAAGAAAGAGGAAGCTCGGACAGATGTGTCTCGCATCGTGATAGGAAGAACTGCTTACGCAAATGCTACGTCTGGGTCGACTGGAATGCGCTAAAAACTGACGATGCAAACTGCAACGCAAGAAAAACGGTTGACGACCATCCAGATGGGCTTAACTTTGGTCCGGGTTTGACGGGATCTGCGAATCTAGGCGTGTTTACGCACACACATGCATCTGGCACTATCTCGAGATGCATATCACGTGGTCTGTAGTGGCTTTCAACCTCTCGATACAGTGAATGAAACTTCTTGAATCGACTTCAAGATCGTTTTTGCCTGGACGCGGGCGGTTCCGCCACTGATGCGCGTTCGCCATATTTGCGTAAAGTGCTCGGAGTTGCTTACGGGATAAGCAAGACAAACTTTCCAGAATGTAGTTGACGTACAAACCCGGTGGTGAGCGAGCCAAAGTAAGAACTTGTCAACTTGTTCATTAAATATTATACGTAACTTGAATCATCATATAAAATAAAATGATTTTACTTAAGAGAAATTATTCTATTTTTTGTTAAAGCGATGCTTAATAAATATTCATGTGCACATTTTTGCAAATACGTTTTTAGTTTTATAAACTGCGAGCCGACTCGATTTATAGGACTTGAAACAAAATCGCTAATTAAAGTGTCATACACTGAAAAAAGAAATACTAAATATAAAATTAAAAAATATTTGGTGGTCTAATTGGTAAGGACGCTCACACGGAATGTAAGAGATCCGGGTTCGATTCCCGGCCGAGGTAATATTTTTCGCAATAAATTTATTTACAGTTTTTCAGCACAGTAACATCTTGCTAATATGATGCCTGATTGTGCATCAAAAATTAGTTCAGTTTGTGATATTATTCCAGTAGTTTAATTGCGTTTATAAATCCGGAAAATCAATTCGGCGCGGAGTTTGAAGGACTACAAATATGGTATATATGCAAGTACATATATAGTATATATATATATATAATTCACATTGAATTATTTAAAGCATTATAGATCTAGCTTCGACCGTTAAAGGCATTTTAATTTCTATTATTAATTGTGTTTCTCACATAGCACGGTCATTAAAAAAATGTTTAATTTTGTTTAAAAAATATTTGTTTGAATAGTTATAAGTAAATATTTACTAAATGTGAACGTATATTTATTTGGTACAAGAACCATTAATTTGATTTAATTATATTATTTTTTATCTTGAATAAATATTTACTTACCGGAGGTAAATGTTTAGAACTATTAAAAAAATATTAGTAACGGAAATATTATAATTTCCTTATGACTCTCTCGAAATAAATTAATGAAATTGAGTTGTTGGAGCGTGATTAAATTATACTGTTGTTTTGTGCAATATATTTACTTGAATATATATTTCAATTCAAACGTTTCGACTCTTTTTTAAATCATCAGCTATATACAATTCTTCAAATCTCTGACACTTCCCTCATACAACCATAGATAGCCACTAGTGGATTAGATTATCCCAAGTGAGCATGAATTTCATTGTATTTTTTGTAGAAAAATTCATTAAAGATGATTGATGAGAGAAATGATTAAAAATAAGTGTCAAATATTACAAGAATATTGTATATGCATTCATGTAAGAAACGTTGAAAAAACATATCATTAATCAGAATAGAAAATAACACGTGTGTTGGTCAAGACAAAACAAAATTGAAACTGTATCGACAGTCTCAACTTTGTCTTGCCTTGACCAACACGTGTTATTTTGTTCTATTCTGACATTAGAGATTTGAAGAACAGTGTATTGCTGATGATGACTAAAAAAAGACCCAGTAATTAGCAAGAAAACGTTATTTTTCAAGAGACGTGTATAAACAATTATAAGCAGAAATTGGATCGATAAGATTAAGAGAAATAATTCTATTTTTTCAGTTGAAGTGGGTCTTAATAGTATGGTGCTCAATAATATTTGTATGCAAATTTTTGCAAATATGTTTTTCAGTTTTATAAACTGCTCGCAAATTCAATATGCGCCATTTCAACATGTCGCCCGTCCTGGAGAGTCAAGATTATCATGATACGAGTTTCGAGTTCAAACATTAACTGAAATGATATCTTTCGTAATAAGTTCTTTTCAGGTTTTTAAGATACTTATTCGTCTAGCATCATTGTCAATTTAATTTGAATATTAATATTTCAACTTTAGTTTGCGATTGCATTGTAAGTCCGATAAACTAAATTGGCGCGCAGATTATAATAAGTGTATTTGTAAAAATTTGCATGAATTAAGCACCAAGATTTACTTCGATCGAATGAAAAAAAATTATATTATTAAAAATATTAATTCACATGCATTTACCATTAAAATAGATCATAATCTGTCGTCTACTGTCTAAATCAATTCGAGTTAAAATCCTTTCTTTTGAATTTTTTATGAGTACACCCTGATATTGCTTCTTGTGATAGGATTAACTTTAAACAGCCACTGACGGCTGGATGAAAAATCCGTTTTTGAAAACCCACATCGTCCTGTCACTCGGCTCTATTGACGCCGCTTGCGCGACAAAGGTCACGCGTATCTTTTTCCATGAATCGTCAGCACGGAAGGGGTTTGAAGGGTATAACGGTTCTAATAGCGGCAGATCACTACGCAGTAAACGACTGACGGACGACAGAAGATTAAAGTTGGCCGTTAACTCGATCTAATTGTTCCCCCCGACTTGGCCTTCCTTTATTAATCCACGTCCACAACCATCTTCGGTATCGTCATCCCCTTGTCAAAAGTCGTCTTATCAATTCGCAAGAAACATTTATACGCCGAAATCGTCGATCGAGTTTACTCATTAAAGATATCTCACATATTAATCAAAAATGTAATTATAAATAAAAATTTTACTTCCTATCTATTCAACGTCAAACGGAAATAATGTACGTAGTTATAAAAATTTTAAATTTTCTTAACTCTTAGTACACGATTGGATTATTCGTGTCCTGTACATTCCTTTTCTTCGAAAAACTAGGAGCATCAAAAGTAATAATTAATTACAACATTTATATACAATACAATTTAAAAAAATGCACAATCTTACAAGGACTTCCTTATGATGTTTGAAAATATATAAGAATCAAATAATTTTTATATATTTATTAAAGCAATAAAAATTAACCCGTGATATGAATGACCATCGTGTGTAGAAAAGAACTGGAAAGTCATAGTCTATACTAAAGGTTAATATTTAGATGTCACGTTACAATATATTTGAATACTGTAAAATTATTTCTATTATCAATATATAATATATGCATTTCAAAATTATTCAACTTAAAATTTTAGAAGGAAGTAAATACTAAAGTTCATTTGCTTGCAGAAATGTTAAAAAAATTGTTTACCTTGTTGTTTACTATAAGTCAAGATTGTTGAGGATTTTCATTGTATCAACATAATATTCTAACAAATCACAGAATAAATTTCCGCTTACTTGTCTTAAAATAGCTTCTTTCTACGATTTCCTTGATCTTCTGCATGTTCTATAATAAAGATAGCAGTGATAGTCTATATAAATAATAATACGATATTGCTCAAGCAGCGGTATGTTTGCGCGACGCAAATCTTGGCGGCGGCGACGTAAACGCGACGATAAAAGTAGTAACGCGGTTGATCTTATCATGTCTGAGAATGAACGGGGCAGATGAATGGCCACGTGCACGCGCGCGCGCGGAAGAAGTAGGAAGAGAGTATGCACGGACATTTAACATGACAAGATGTTACTAATTCAGGGTAGGTACAAGTACAAAGGAGCCGACGGACCGAATCCCTGTGCCCGCGCCTCTAATCCGCTCCAATTGGACCGGCAGGAGTTAGAAAGGCCCATGTCTGTGCGTGGTATGACGCGTGCTACCATTTATCCCAATCGTCGACGACGACCGGTCGTTCTTAATGATCGGCAAATAAAAACCTGCCGTCATCCGGGCTGAGGAGGAAGCCATCATCACAACGGGGCGAAAGGTCGACTCTACACCCGCCCATCTACACCTTCCGAAGAGAAGTAAAAAGCAACGGCAAATGTAAGTACTGCGACGATTATATGCCTGAAGCGCCGACGTCGTAAGCGCAGTTTCTTTAAACATTTAATACGAGCAAAATTATATATATATATATATAAATGTATATGTATATGCAGTACTCGTAGTAAATCTGTAGCAAACGATATGAGGTAATAAATAATAATAATCAGTAACGAACAATAATAATCAGTAACAAGTAAACTCGCGTAAAATGATATATATACATAATTTGATACTCGATACATTTTAATTTAAAATATAATCATAACATTAACTTTTGATAAAAGATTTCCTTGCTAATGAAAAGCATTATTATTAGGACAAAGTCCAAATTATTTCTACAAATGCTTTTATTTCTATCGTTTTTCATTTCGAGGGAATATTTCATGGGAATATCATATGAAAATGATCTGAAATATATGATATAGTGAAATATAATATTAAAAGTTAGAACTTTTTCAAATGCAGTAAGTCAGCACTACTGCATTTTGATATTAAAAAATCCTTTTATCGTGGTATAATTTGATTGAATATACAAACTTGTGATAAAGCGAATTATTGGCTCTTCATGATGCACTTACCTGAATGACTCTTTGGTAAAGGTGGCAGATTCGTAACTTCCGTGGCATTCCCGAAAGGTGCCCACAGTCTCGGAAACATTAAACGAACATTGCATCCTCCTAAAAAAGACAATTACATAATATTAAAACAGTTAAACAAATATAATTTATTAAATCTCTTGTATTAAAAATTAATTTAGACGTATAGTAATATGTATTTAAAAAAAACATTTTACATGTATAACATTTAATATGTATATTAAAACATTAATTTTTATATTACACATTTGTAATAATAAAGATGATTCTATCAAATATGTTTTATGATAAATTCTTATTTTGTTTTGTATTAAAAATATAATATAAAATTATCGAACAAATACATCTGCCATTACAGTTAAATCGATTACGATTGAAAGACAATGTACGCGAAGTCTCAAGTGAAAAGATAGTGATGCAAATGACGAATCGATTGGGCATTTTTCTCGATCGTTTATGCATCGTTACTCCGTCAGCTACTAACGTTGCAATGACATCTCAAGTCCTGACAAATTTAGTATTCCTAGTTCGTAGGAAAGATCAACCCCTCGACAAGAGCGTCTTTATTAGAAAGGAGGAGAAACCCTCCTCCTATTTATCAACCTTGCCTTGGCTATTACTCGCTCTCTTTCTCCCCGAAACCTGCATTCCTATCCCCGAACATCCGCCATCCATCCTGGTTGGTTTCTTTGATCGTTCCGATGGAGGATTAAAGTTCGAAGACTTCACTCCAATTCACCATCACGATGATTAATTAAACAAGTGAAATCTTCGTTTTTCGCTTGGAGTACGGAATGTCAAAAGTTATGCGGTATATCGAATTAATATTGGCACGATTATACTGTCGTACTAAGAGATTTATATGTTAAAGATGACACAACTTATTCAACAATCTTTTCACGCAAAATTGATAGCTTAATATTACATCTATAAAATTCATATATAAAGTTATTATAACGTTTTAAGTTATAAATATAGATAAAAACATGCAAAACACATTCGTTTTATTGCTCAATAATTTGAAGATTAACAATTTCTGACATCATAACAACGTAAAAAAGAAGTCTGTAACTATCGCAATGAGAAATAAATCGCGAGTGTCAAGAAAAGTTGCAGTTCGACCGATCATAAATGATCATACTGTGTAATCCCTGTTGGTTTTCTTATACAGGTGCGATAAAATCCGAGCTTTACGATGAGCGTAGAACCTATCTAATCATTTAATTTGATTGCGCTAAATCAAATCTATTTTTCCTATATCGATATCATATTGTACATGTGTCAGTCTCTTCATTTTATTGTTGAATAAAAACAAAAATCTAATCAGAAATAAAATGCAAAATAAAACTTTGTTAATAGTGATAAATAAGATAAGGCAAAGTATAATATATGTTAGAATTTTTTTCGATAATAACAAATATTTGCATTGTAATTACACTTATTATAAATGTGCATGTCTTTAAATTAAGGTAAAATTTATTTAAATTACGATTGTATTAAATTTATTAATATTAAGAAATGATGTTAGAAATAAAATATACCAATAATTCAAATAAAATATACCAATAATAACGTTATTCTACAGTGAAAAAATTAAAATTAATAAAATTAAAATTAAGTAAACAGGCTCAATAAATTAAATAATATAACAAAGATTGTTGAAATTAATAATTTAAAAGAAGGAAAGTTAATAATAAAAATTTGACAACATATTTCTGTATTCTTAATTATAGTAAGTATTTGCGGAACAATAAATTTATTGTTATATCCGATATGATGTATCATTTCCGTAACTCTCGATAATCGCTGCAAGATCTATCGATAACGAGATATCGGTCGTTCGGTTATATCAAGAATCGACAAAAAAAAAAGCGAGAGAAATCTGTAATCCGGGCAATATAGAGGACCGACTGGGATAATCTGAGATAGCACGAAGAGAGATTAGACACTCCACGCCGCAAAGGCTGTCTCATTCTTGCCAGGATTATCAGAAATAAATCATATGTTCCTATACAGCGGACGTGTACCGCACGCTTGAGATAAGATGGCTGGTGTAATACATTGATACACGTGTATACACAATGCAGGTAATGCGTGTTTGTCAGCCTACGAGAACATCGGTGATATTGTGCCGTTTGCTCGCGCGACTACGTTTATCCTGCGTAGTCTCGCATACGTTTCGCGCTATCAGTCTGTCATAAATCTATAAAACGGTAAGGCCAATGTGATTTGCCGTGAAAATCACCGATAAAAACAGAATGATTGGAAAAATCCAAAGAATTTAGAGGATCGGTCTGTTAGAACCAAGAAAGTTATTTCGCGCTAAAAGACTTTGGGTCGCAAGATTTTTTAAAACGAGAAAGGGAAAAGATAGATTCAATAGGACATACATTATAATTAAAAATATACTTTACACAATTGAATTCTCAAATCAGTATGCAGAGAACAAAAGATTGAGGTACTTAAATGAGTAGAAGTCCAAACACGTTTACACAGATATTAAACACTTCTTTTGAATAATTAACTTTTTCTTAGCTTACTGTTAAAAGAAAAAAGAATTTAAATGTTACAAGGAATATAAATAACATTTTTTCCTTTCAATCACAAGGAATAATAATTCTGCAAATGAGTAGAAATGTCCTCGTATAACTTCTAATTGTAAGTCTCGTACTAAACGGAATTTCTGAGTACCTTGACGGATACAAGTAGCAGAGGAACAGCAGACAACCCCTCGATGAGCTGCCTATCACCTGGCAATTATCGCTTAAACCGCTTAGCTCAACGCCTATAGCTCGATATTATTGCGTTTAGCCTGTTACCGCGATTAGTAGCGGGGTATTAGTATAGGCAGCCATCTAATGCCAGCCATCCCCTTTCACCTGTTGAACAGACCGTTGTGATGACGGCCCCCTACGCACCTGCACGCGCGTGTGCGTGTTCGTGCGTGAGCTACGAGCATCCTGTCTCGCTTGCTCTCGCGCGCGATCCTCACGCGTGTGCCACAAGCTCAGGTGTCGACGCGAATTGCAGGAGCCACCGCGTAAACGCCACGTTGCAAGGGTAATAGGCAGATAATAGATAGGATGATGACAGGCGAGAGATGGGCACGGAGTGAGAGTCGGGGGCGCTACGTCAGCGAGTGGCATACGGCTAGATGGAGATGTCAAAGGCCTGAACGCGATATGTTTCGGCTGATTATGTGGAATATGGGGCTTTCTCTGCATTCTATAATCAGCGCGTATTTGGGGTTTGATCAGCTCGTGTGGGTGTCTCGATCAAAATTATTGACGAATACTGGATTTTCAATCGCGATAATGCATATATCGTTCAAATATGCGAGTACTATACTGACGAAATATAGATATTTTAATTCTGAAGTTTGAGAAAGTATAATTGTGTTACGTATATTTTTATATCCCTAAAAAATTCACGTTAAATGGATGGATAATTTTTTTTATTAAAAACATTTTACAAATATTGTGTAGTAAATAATATTGAGTTTATTTACTTACAAATTAATATTTGCTTCAATATTTCATCCACAATTAGGAAAGATTGTTGGTGATCATTTTATCTGCAGTATTTAACGTTGGCAAACAACAAAGCTGTAATGATCTATTGTGATACAATGGGTCTGTTGCTAGAAATCGTCCTTTGTTTGTATATATCTTTTATCTACAACTTTTTATCTACAATTTAATTTTATCAATAACTCAAAATTGAAGTTTATATAGGTTTATATATTTTTTACTTAAAAATTTTATCTATTATTTTTTACCTGTAATTTAATTTTATCCACAACTTAAAATCATTTTTATATGCACACAATATTTCATATTTTACATGATTTGTCTTATATTTATCTATCAAATATTGCTAATGAGAATAAAAGAATTATTACAATACTAAAATTATTATAATAAAATATTGTCCTTAAAATGCAATTAAAAAAATATTTCGGTTAATATCTAAAAGTGCTAAAAAATAACATTTTAACTAACAAATGCAGTGATAATTTAGCTTTAATAGATCATTGAAGAAACCTCACCTTCATCGATAGGAATCTGCGGATTTTCTTGAACATTTTCATTGTTGTTGGTTTCCGGCGGCAACGGTTGTTGATGTACGAGCGACGAAGCCGGTTGTTTGGGCTTGACAACTCGAAATGCTGATGCCTCGGCAACTCCTCGTCTCGAAAAGTCTAATGGACCCACCCCGACAGGCGAGTGTTGTTGCTGCACTTCCATCATCCTGGACCTCGAGTCCGTTCACCGTTTTACAACTTTCGCGTCACTACACACGACATTCGCATCTCCTCCTCCAACACGCTTGTAATCTTTAAGTTCTTTCAGCAATAAACAAACATACACAATCTTCCCTAATCTAATTTCAAATGAAATTATCCAGGAAATCCTTTTTAGGACGTTGACAGCCTCTAAGGATTCTTCAAATATTTGGAAACTTGTGTCTTCGGAAACAATGATTTCTTAATAATTACTGAGATTCTTTGGTAACTTTTTAAGTAAAGGATGTGTCTTCTTCAGCAATGTATGCAACCTCAAGTATGTTTGGTACAATCCTTTCTCAGGACTACCTGTTCACGGACTTCATCCTTTCATGGGATGTCAACATCAATCTCGTGGTAGTACAAGCACTAGAGATTCTTTTGCCAACACAGTCAAGACACTCGGAGTAGTCTGTTAGTAATGGTAATTCGTCAACACCTGGATAGGTCCCCAGCTTCACAGGACAGTTTTTGCCTACTTTGCAACAATGAATACGTGTTGCGCAAGAAACGGGACTTCCGGTTGTCAGTGACACTGATTTTCGTGCAGTCCATCGGTCGGACAGGACAGGTCGGAAAACGGCGGAGCACCGGCTTAAACCCGGGAATGTGAGAGACGTTAGCTGTTAGAGCGGGTGCCTCGACGCCGACTGCTGTTAACGGATCTGATAGTGGAGGGACTCCCATGCGATGACGATCGCGAGAGCGGCGGACGTAGAGAAGGACAGGGACGGAGAGAGCCACACGAACAACGCACACATTGTCGGCGTTCATACGGAGAGGGAGAACACCCACACAGAAGTGCGATGCACACCAAGATTTTGGTCCCGGGTCCCGCCTCTCGGGCACGCCTTCTCTATTCTACTCCACCCACACACACACCGGGTTGTTCCCTATATATGTGGTGATACACGTACAAACCAACACGTGGACGATCGTCGAGCCATGAAAAGGAGTGGGGCTGACGACGCTACCGAATGCTACCGGGCGTCGTTGCTGCGGTACCGCATGAGGGGTTGCTGATGGGGTTTTGTGCTTGTGTGCGTACGTGCTTCTGGTATATGTGTGCGTGGGTTCACGTCTGTACGCGTGTGTCTGAACTGCACCGGCCAGCGAACACGAGATACACGTTGCGCGCTACGCTCTCTCACCTCCTGGTTGCAGCATTATGTGGAACCACTCGGCCACCCTGATTCCACTCTTGACTCCACTGATTGATATTTGCGCGCTGCCCTCGCACACTTGAACGTACATGCACGTACGCCGCACGATGCTGGATACAAGGAGCGAACTTGGAAAATTTAGGCAACGAGGGCGAAGGTGAAAGAGAGCTCCGCGTTTTTATGACTGCAAGGGTAATCTTCGATATTTTCGAGAAGATGAGATTTCGAAAGAAATGAAATCTTCGTAGCTGTGTGGTTGAGAAGTTTCTAGATCACGTCCATCGCTCTTTCAGGGAATTGTGTACTTAGATAGTATCTGTTTGAAAAAATAAGTGTGAAAAATATAAACGAATTTTAGAGTATTAATTACCTGAAAAATATATCAAATATATGCAAACTTTAGATAAGAGCTAATATATGTATGATACGATCAAAATTAAAAATATTTGTAGAAAAGCAAAAAATAATAGATGACATTTTTGTTCAAATGTACGACAACAGATTAAAAAATGGTGTGTTTGAAAATGTCAAAATTTAAAACAATATTAAACTGACATACCTTATGACAGATTTTTCCTATGTTAGTTCAGACAAGAATTTACTTTAATCTTTGCTCTTTCATAAAACCGAGCGCGCGCATATCCCCGATAGGAACGTTGAAAATCTTTTATGATACGCTCTGAAGGGATAAATCTAACACGATATCGAGCAGCAATAAAGTTTATCAAGCGTCAAACAGTTTTAACGGTTTAATCGCCTGTCGAAACGACAACGGTATTTTCTGAACTGGCGTGACTTCCGATAAAGCAGAATTTTCGGTGCAATTTCACATATTTCGATAATTAAGGTATATTGTGTGCAATAGGCTTAATTTTTGTTGTCAAAAATGTGTACAGTGTTTGTTACTTGTCTACTTTAACGTTTAAGACTTTTGTTTATATCAAATTATGACGTTAGAAGTGTAAAAATGCACAATAAAAATTCTTACAAAATATATTAAAATTTCTGTTTCAATATAAAACAATACTTATGTATTGTATATACAAAGTTAGAATCGACTCAAATTCCAAAAACTTCTCTTTCATTTAATTAATTAATTAATAATTAAATTTATACATTAAATAATTATATACCTAGAAATAAATTATACATATATAATTAGAAACAGAAATAAACTATGTTTACAGCTACAACTGTCAAATTAATATAATCTAGAAATAAATATGATTTAA
Source organism: Mycetomoellerius zeteki (assembly GCF_001594055.1). Taxonomy (NCBI): domain Eukaryota; kingdom Metazoa; phylum Arthropoda; class Insecta; order Hymenoptera; family Formicidae; genus Mycetomoellerius; species Mycetomoellerius zeteki. Next base: position 367,703 of record NW_017257295.1, read on the forward strand.
TTCTTCCTTAAAACAAAACCGTAATTTTCAGTCATATTTTGTAAGTCTAATCTATTGATTGCAGATGTTATTTTATTGAAAAATATTTCTATTTGAATATAATTTGCAAGAATTCTTATTGTGTATTTTCTCGTTCTGACGTTATAATTTGACATAGCGGTGAGTGGACAAAAGCTTTAACTCAATCGCGCATATAAAAGACTTACAAAATCTTCCACTGCATTGATAATCGATGCTTTAATTCGTAGCATTTTTCTCCGTTTTTTCGATCTGATAACAGAGAGATTACGAGTTTATTTTTCGTGCGCTTATTCATCATGATAACGGTTGCGAAATTATCGCAAGATATTTATATAAATAAACTTAGTAATTATTAAATTAATGCCAAATTAAATTTAAATATTAATTATTTTAGTAGTTACTAGAATGAATATTTACAAGATGCAAACGGAGTTTGAAGGTATAGAATTTTGGAATAAATTAAGTCATAAATAATAATTATTTATATAGATCTTTTCCGAGTGGTCGGAGTATAGTTATGCCGTTACATCCATAAATTAATATGATTCATGACACAATTTAATTATCATGCTACATGCTTGCTCGCTGCTACAACGCAGTATTGCATTGAAACGAATCAGATGCGAAAGCCAAACATAACAGAATTTAACAGACATACAACTTGTTAAAGTTGATCCTAAGAAATGTCACATATTCCATGATAATAACACACACGCACACACATATACACACACATATTGACAATATATCTCAAAAACCATGATAAAACGTCTACATCTCGGAAATCACTTTTATAATTAGTTCTATGAAAGTCTAACGACCAATAAAGGAGCTAACGATGTAATCATTTAATGTTTAGATTGCAAGGAATAGATTGCGATGTCACACATCTTGAACGCATTTCAATATTGTCATATAATTTGCCGTAAAAACGACATATAATTTCGACATTTCGCTTTTAATATATAATTATTCAATAAATTTATAAATGCAATACTATTACTAAATCACAGAACAGTCAGGTACTATTTTTTCTTTATATTATAAAATGATACCATTTTATAAAGAAATTATGATTTATATAAATAGTCACAATGATAAATATCACTGTATAGACAATACATCTGTTAGATTGGATTCTCAGAATAATGCAGTATCTTGTTCTCTTTTCACAAGAACTCTCTTGCTGGAGTGCATATAACTAAGAAAAACTCAACTAAGTTTCTTGAGATGATACTCTATATCTCCTGGCAGATGATTCTCTGCGCGTACGCTAGGAAATCGAGATGCA
>NW_017257295.1:369270-371945 GCF_001594055.1 Mycetomoellerius zeteki
TCGTCGTCGTCGTCGTCGTCGTCGTCGTCGGGGGCGTAAGTATCCACGAGCATGACGCGAGACGAGATGTTGGACGTCAGGCGAGACCGACAAACCGCATCAATCATACTCACTCACTCGCTCACTCGCATCGTCATATGTTCTCCCTGGAGCACCGACGATGTCCCAGGGCCGCTCCATCTTCGGAAGAAAATTGCTTACTCTCATACTCTACGAATACGGTTCCCGGTAGCGACGCGGGCGTGCGAAAAGCTGTACGACATCCCCGACCTGCGAAAAAAAGAGAGAAAAAAAAACAACAGACGAGGGAAGCTCGAGGAGGAGGATACAAGAATAAGAGCGTGAAATTACGAGGTCATGAAGATGAAATCGACTTCGTGAGGATTGTTTCATCGTTTCATGTGTGGTTAAGAAATAGACATTTTAACTAAATAATAGATGATCATTGATACTTGTTATTTATGTTTATTACACAGAAAAAAATTTGCAGATTTTAAATAAATATTTACTCCAATAATACTAACGAAATATTTATTAATGTAAACATATATTTATTCGATTTAAATATTATTGTTTTATTTCGAATAAACATTTATTTACTATAAATAAATATTTCGTTAGTACTATATTGGAGTAAATATTTATTTAAAATCTGCAAACTTTTTTTCAGTATAGATATAATTATTTATCAAAACTTGTACGTTCACAGATTGCAGTATTCAAGAAAAACTTTAATGTAGTATAAAATGAGTACCTATAAATTGAAAAAAACATGTTATTCCCTTCTACTTTAAAATTATTGTCAAAATTGTCAACTGCTACCATTGTTATGCATTGAAATCATTTTTAGAATATGTGTACATACGACAATTATTCATATGTTTGAGAGTGATTAGTGATTAAAAAAGCATTTTAACACCGTCTACTGATAGAACCAAACAATGGTTCCGCCTAATATCTTTAAGATTATAGTGTGTAGACCTCAGATAATTTGTCAAAGACGGTGGCGAATTTAGACAGAGGCCCACGAGGTCCGGGCCAAGGGCCGCCATTTTTCTAAGAGCACAAGAGCGTCATCCTTCTAAAGACCAAAATTAAAAGGGTCTGTTCTTTTTCCAACAAGTTCTGAACTAGTATACACTGATGCAGTAAGTTAGAGTGAGACAGGTATAGTTTGTTTCACTCTAACATATTGCATTAGTTCAGAACTAGTACAGAATTCTTCGAAAAAGAACAAACAGAAAGTTAATTTTATATTTGTGCAGGATTGCCAGTTGTGACGCATTTTTGCCAATATGGCACCTTGAAGTAGTGCTTTGACGCACAAAAATAAAATCTTGACGTTTTGGTGAAAAAGTGATACCTTTCGATACCTTTTTTGTTATTGTTCATTTATCTGAAAGGGGCTCCAAATTAAAAGGGTGCTGAAAATTACAGGGTTTAAGGTACAAAAATGTTTAAATCCGCCACTGGTCAAGGAATGTCTTACTTTCATAACGAAAAAAAAGTTATGACGAAATTCTTAACTAGGATTAGCTTTGTTTGTCGTACAAAAATCATCAATATTCCGATAGGAATACGGTGAAATATGACATCGTCTGTTGATCTGCTTTAATCATATGTTCATTTTGTGTATTATCGCAATCGCAACGAACGTGTATACGAACCTACGTGTATACAAGTTGGCACTACCTTAGCAAACTAGTTCAACAACGCCGGATATACGGCGGGCAGCCGGCTGGCGCCACGAATTTAGTACTTGATTGTCCCGTCGAACAATTGTTTCGCCGGTGGTAAATGCGAGAGAAGAGACTGCGGGTGTCCCTCTCTCCTTTTTTCTCTCTCTTTCTATCTCCTCGTTCCTTTCTCTCTTTCTCGCTTTCTCTTCTTCTGTCTGCCTTTATCACGTCGGAGCGGAGACGCCGGGCGGCATACACAGCATGACTCACTCTCAATCAAGGAGAGAAACATATTAGCGATTGTCTTTACCAATTGGGGATATGTGGGTGATGGTTATCGTTGGCGGAGAGCGATACGTGTAAAATACGTATCGTGAAGCGACGCGTACAATTATCGTGCGTGTGCATGAATGTGGGCATGATCGCGCTCTTACACGGCGCCGGGACACAGATGGACCCCTGCGGGTAGACGAACGATCGTTCTACCGTAAGCATGCGCTATCTGGAAACTGGCAACGTAATTGGCAGAAATTGTTCCAATTTAAACCGATTAATCCGGATCCAGAGGAAGAATCCCGGCGCGAGTATCGGCAGATCGGTGATTCGATCAAGAATATTACTTCAGACCTCGAAATATTTTTCAATAATATTATGTAGGTATCTATTGCACCCGATTATGAACGTATTAAATAACAAATAAATATATTATACAGCAGCATGTATTAAAAGTAGTATATACCTATATAAAATTTTCTTATTTGTATATATAGTATATTATGTATTATATATACGGTGACCATATGTCCTTTATTGTAAAGGACAGTCCTTTATTGTAGGTAGCTGTCCTTTAGATTTATTTGTTTCTTCAAAATTTAATTTTGTCCTTTATTTGCCAATATTGTCCTTTACTGTCCTTTATTTTGATATTATGGGAAATTCTTTTCTAACTGGCGTTCCAATGTCTATAATATTATATCAATGAGCAAATTTTTACGG
>NW_017257295.1:372355-457795 GCF_001594055.1 Mycetomoellerius zeteki
CTTTTATTATTTCAGATCAAAAGTTTGTTCCAATGCAGTCGAACCAGTTTCAAACTATCAGAAAACTGTCTCTATTTAAATCTCTATTAATTATACTGTATAATAAAATGTTATAATGCACAAATTTTTGACAATCACGAACTGGTTTAAAAATATGTAGGGATAAAGTCCTAAAATTTTCAGATTGGTCCTTTATTTTCTTTAAGAAAATACGGTCACCGTAACTATACGAAGGCAAATCAATAAGTACCCGTGTTAGTAATGAAGACGCAAGATTTTCACAAAACTTTTTTTTATTTTTCAACTTAAACCCCTTTTAGGAGGATACACTTTTCCCAACGTTTCTGCCATTTTTTTAACCTCTCCGAAAAATACGATTTGTCGAACTCTGCAAAATAGGCCTCTGTTCGGCAATGACCTCCTCATTCGACGTGAATCTTTTTCCACCGAGCCATTTTTTCAAGTTTGGAAACAAGAAGAAATCGCAGGGGGTCAAATCCGGAGAGTACGGTGGATGCGGCAGCAATTCGTACCGCAATTCGACCAATTTGGCTGTGGTGACTGCGGAGGAGTGAGACGGTGCATTGTCCTGATGGAACGACACTTTTTTTTTCGCCAAATGGGGGCGTTTTTTCTTCAATTCAACATCGAATCGGCCCAATAAGTCAGCATAGTACTGCCCCGTGATAGTTTTGCTTTTCCCCATGTAGTCGATGAAGATTACGTCTTGCGCATTCCAAAAAACAGTGGCCATCACTTTTCCGGCCGATGGGACCATCTTGGCCTTCTTCGGAGCATGTTCGCCAGATGAAATCCACTGTTTTGACTGTACCTTGGTCTCCGGTGTGTAGTAATGAATCCATGTTTCATCAACGGTTACTACTCGACGCAAAAACTCCTTCGAATTGAACAGCACTTGAACAGCTCCAAACATTGCTTTAAAATTGATAGCCGCATTCGCTTGTTGTCCACCGTGAGCAATCGCGACACCCATCGGGCCGACAGCTTTTTCATTCCTAAATTATCATGCAAAATATTGAATGCCATTCCATACGACACGCCTATGGCCTTTGTTACTTCACGCACTTTCGTTCGGCGATCAGCGAGAATCATGTCGTGGACTTTTTCAATGATTTCCTCAGTAATCACGTCTACCGGACGGCCTGGGCGCTCATCATCAAAAACAGACGAATGACCACGTTTGAATTCGTTGAACCAATATCTGACGATTGTCATAGATGGTGAAGGATTCCCATAAACGGCATTCAACTTCGTTTTTATTTCTTCGCACGTTTTTCCACCCAAAAATAAAAAGCGAATTACGGATCGATATTGTTCTTTTTTCATTGTATCGGAAAACATCAAACTCTCACTACGAATTGCTGTCAAATCAAAACTATTGCATGAATCACTCTGAAATTTTGTATGGCATCATTTGAAAGATGGTAGTACACAATGGTAATGCTAACTTGCATCAACAACGTCACTTGTCTTCAAACACGGGTACTTATTGATTTGCCCTCGTATAATATACTATACTATATACAATATGTGTTATGTACATATTACAACGTATATATATACAATACTATATATATAATATATATAATACTATGTATATAATAGAGTATAATATATATAGTAAGATATTTGCAAAAAATCAATATAAAAATATTTGAAAAAATTTAATAAATATTTTAATTTTTAATCTTTTTTTATGTTTACATGTGCAAAAATTCGGTATATGTGTCGCTGTAAAATAATTTCGAAAATCATCGTGATGCGATGGATTTCGAAATGACAATAAACAACAACAACAACAATGTATTAATGTGTCGACGTATATGTATAAAGCCTTCTCTGAATCGCCGTCATTTATCTAATCGACCACGCGGTCCTCATTTGTGTACGCGATTTAAATCCGCGAAGATCGATGGATCCTCGCGTGAGAAATTCCGGCCAACAATGGCATGGCAGATCGATTAAACCTTCGTGTGTCATTGATCATAGCAAGACTGCGGTTGAATTCACCGTACAAAAACAGTTGCTTTTGCGTGTTCGCGACAGAAACAAAGCTTTCGTCAAATCATGCATCCGAATATCATTCCCTCTGCTACCCCCGTTGTGATTATCGGCTCATTAGGTCACTGTATCGTATAAACAATTGAAATGTTATCGTTAATCCGGATTACAGTTTTTGGTCAGATATTTTCTTTCGTCACACTCTTCAATATTCTAAAAGATCATAGCAGAATGTACAAAATTATTTTCAAAACACGTCATTCGTCAAATACTTGAAACTCAAAATAACTATCCATATAATAAAGAATTCATCTATATATAACAAAGATTATATATTGCAATAAAAATTTAATTAAACTGTTGCATATCTTATAAAAAATAAAAAACTCTTGCCTGACGTACCGAACGTTCACGGTTGTTTCTTTCGTGCTTGCAAGTAGCTTTGCGCGTGTAATTTTCGTGAACCGTCGACGTCTCTCAACTCCCGGAAGGATTTGCAGCAAGAGCCGGGAATTTCCGCCGGATTCGCGATTAGATTTTCATACGAGGGGATGTCGTGCTCCCGTCTTGACTCCGGGATGATGGGAGCGGACATACGGTGTCGCGCGGTAAGTTTTCATCACGAGGGCACGAATACGGGAAGAGAAGGGGAGATACGAACTGAACGAGCTATACGAAAGCTGCAAGGTAGAGAAAGACGACGAATTAACACAGGACAAACGAGCGTGACCATGTACATGTACGGGCGAGAGGGGTGAGCCCTCGTGCGAAGTTACCACGAGGGGAACCGGGGTGTGTAAACCCCCGTAATATACGGACATATGCACCGACGAACATCGACGAACCCTCGCTGGATCCCCGTGGACTGATATTTAGGGCCGATATTCATTAGCAGTTTTGCGCTGGGTGAAAAGTGCGAGAAAAAGGATGAGAGAGAGAGAGAGAGAGAGAGAGGGGGAGAGAAACGGAAAGAAACAGGACGAAAGTACAGACGGGGTACGGTAATCTGTCTAACGTTGTAGATGATAACTGTTCCAAAGGGTACTTCGATATCCCATAACGTCATTCCCCTCGCCGATGATCTATGGTTGCGTTTTGATACGCAGGCAGAGAACGGTCCAGATTGAGATATTAAGTACGCGACGCGACTCGTGAATGCGGGTGACACCGAGATGAGAGTTCAGTTTATTGCTCAGACAGCTGGAGTTCTAACGGCGATTTAAATGGGTAATAAATAAATTGCCTCGTACGCTCTGGAGATAAAAAAATTTATTAGTAATTTTAATTAAAGAGTAACGGCAATTCTGGAAAAATGTAATTATAAAATATGTTATTTGTATATATTATATTATTAATACAAGACTGTAATTGACGAAAACGATTCTTTAAAACATACGTAACGGAACTTATTATATACTTGGATTACAATTCAATTCTCACTTAATAAATTAATTTTTGATTAATGTCGGTCAATAAAATTAATTGCTTAATTTATTTCAATGTACAAGTATATTTTGGCGAATTATACATTTAAGTCTTTCTGTCTGATAACAGAGAGAACAGAGATATAGACTGTTAATCCGATATAGACTACTAATCCGATACATTTTAATGATGTTGAAATTCGCGGAATCGTAAAACGATAAAACAAAATAAATTCGTAGGTTTACGCAATCAGTTGCAACGTATCGTGTTCAAAAATGGTCTCGTATATGCAAAGCGAATCGACGAATTTTTACATCAAACATGATCTTAATGAACGACGCGTATCTTCCCTCCTTCGTCTAATCTAAACTTCGGGATTACGTCAGTGACTGAACAAGGCAGACGAGAGAGGCATATCCGGTTGGCTTAGATTGACTTGGCGCCAAGCGCTGCGCGTACGACCGCCGGAATTAAATGATTATTGCGTTATACTCGTCGGTTAAAATGGAGAGGAGAACGGCGAAGGACATAGGGCGTACTGAAAGGAAGCATAAAAAAATATAATATTGACTCTCTCTTCTATTCACTACTGTATCTATTTCTTCTAAGTAAAATTTTTCAGTACTACAAATACATAAAGATAATGAAGATAATGATCTTTAGGAAAATTATCTGATAATTTAATTTAAATTATCTGATAAATTTTTAGATATTTGCAATTTACAGTTTACGAAATTGAGTAAATAAAGTCAAAATTGGATCCTTTTCCTTAAACTTTATTTTCTTTATGATTAATTTAAATTGTAAAAAAACTGGACTCGGGGGACACATCAAGTAACAATATATTCCGTATAAAGATAATATAATGCACAGCGTGAGCGCATGATAAGTTTCGTTGACGAAAAATTCATGATCGAAACCCGCATATGTCGGTTTATGATTCAATGAGACCCGCCAATGAGACATATGTCCATACAAATTAATTTAAGACAGGCCCCCCGTTGCCGCAGAAATTAGGAAACCGGGCAAAACAATTAATTTTTATAAATGTACGAACGACGCGGCGCCGTAGGGCGCTTCACGGAAGCTTGGCGCCCGGAAAAGCTAATTCTTAACTTAAGGGAAATAAATGAGGATAATTAGAGGCGAGCTAATGAGAGCAATTAAGCTGGCGAGGCCTAGGTGGAGATCCCCGCATTCTTTTTTTTACCGGATAATTACTTACGCAACTAAAATTATGATAATTCAGGCTGTGAGGATATGTGAGAGATAATTTTATTTTCTAAGCAGATCAAGTCAATCAAGTGTAACCAACCCTTTAAAGCATCGTACTATCCAATTCGCCTTAATTTATTATAAGATTCTTGGATTTGGTTTTGTTTATCTGTCTTAACTTCCAATACGTGCATCTTCACAACGGAAGCTGGATTTTGGAATCGAGGGGAAGCATAACAATAAAAGTTCGAGTAACAGCGCGACATGATAATTTCACATTCTCGTTGCTGGTCAAATTTATTCTCTCTCTCACTCTCTCTCTCACTCTCTCTCTCTCACACACTCTCTCTCTCTCTCTCACACACTCTCTCTCTCTCTCTCTCTCTCTCTCTCTCTCTCATGACGCAAAATGCCTAAGGCCAAATGCCACTCACACGACCATGTGCGTGCACCTATCTCTATCTACCATACCTACGTATCTACGGGGTGAGCCAGATCAAACGCAGTTTTGCCAAACGACCGAACCGACCTGCCTCATCTGAATTGATAATAGCGACGTCAGCATATCAAAGACCGAGCGCGATTCACCCGTCGACACACAGGCCACCCCTCTTCCTTGCATACTCGCAAAGGTTACGCAAAGGTTGCGCGATGTAAGTAGTACGTTTAAAGATAGAAAGAGAGCGAGATGAGAGAAAGATAAGAGGTAGGCAGATTCAAATGTGCTTCTCCGAGAATACGCGGACCCGTGGGAACGAGGACATCCCGCTAGGAAAACTTGCCTCCAAGCGAGCATTCGAAATTTGGCATCGGCCACTACATCTTCATCAAAGAAACGAATTTTTGATAGAAGGAACCGGAAGAAATTGAAGGGAAACGCATAACAAGTACATTTTAAAGAGCATATTCTTCTGAAAAATTTCACAAAGTGACTTTAAAATATAAATTTATGAGAATGTTTGAACTTAACGGACTGAAAAATCTTTTATCATATGTGAGACAAAGGAGACTCTCTAGTTATTAAATATTTATTTTTATAATCCTACAAAAAATAGATATTTTAAATAACATATCGATTATTAGTTTACTTTCTAGAATCTTTAATAACATTATTATACTCATTTCTCATAATTTCTCATAGAATACACATGTATTTCGATAGAAAACCTTCAACCGCAGAAAAGTGCATAATCGGCGAGACTTCCTCTGTACGAATTTAAAACTTTTGCAATTATTTCCGGCGCACAGAGATTCTCTGAGTCCAGCAAAACACTCGCAGTTCCCCCATTGCCCTGCCGTGCTGTACCCTCTCCGCGCCCCGGATAAGAAATTTAATTAAAACCATGGAAAAACAAGAGAAGTACCACAGGGAGTTAAATGAATTCGAGCGGATGACAGAGGAAGGAGCACGTGAACAAGGTGAACCGCTGCCACAGCATGGTGGAAGTATAGGCACTTCCTCTACAGCGGACGGAAGAACACCCCACCTTCTTCTAGACTAATCAGAGACCGAGAACTAATTAAATTAGCGATCATGGCGTTGGATGGGGCAGACTTCGTGGATAAACGTACCCCCGCCTCGTCTTCGCTGGTCGGCGATCCGGCTCGAATCCCTGGTGTAATACAGTACGTACCCCCGTTGGGCATAACCGCACCCCTGTTTGCCACTCACTACCCCTGATTAGGTGGACTTCCTGTCCACGAGTCGTCGCGACGAGCCGTACGCGCGCGATCATGTATACCGTCGACGGCTGACCGTCGCGTACACAGCGGCGTTTATTCATATAACGCGCGCCTACGTTCGATCCGTCGCTCGTCCAGGGGTTAATGATTGGACTTGATTGCTTGGTAAACATGGGCGAGCCTCAAATCAACCATCCGTCCCCGTGCCACTGACCCACCCCTTCGTCGCGACGACTTCCTCCGCGATGCTTCATGTTCTAGCCTGAGAAGTGTTTGAACTTCAGCGGATTTGGGGGTGAAATTATTTCTGAGAAATGCTAATGAGATATTATCAATTATCTACACTCTATGTGTTGTTATACAATTACATTTTTCTCTCTTTAAAGAGAATATTTAAATTTTAATAATTATAATTTTAATAATATAGAAAGAAATTAATTGCAAGATTTAATTGCAATAGTAAAATTATCGTAATTTATATCCGTTTTAAATATCGTTATCATCAAGAACGAGAAGTTGAACGAACATGACGCCATGCTAAACATAATCATTTCCTAAGCGAGCTTCAACAAGTGTGGCCGATGGGGAAGAAGATATGGACGAAGACAACAGCGACGACGATGATGACGCTGATGACGAGGATGAGTCAGAGTCGAGATTGAGAATAGCGCCGGGGTCAACTGACGAAGGAAGTCCGACTTGACCGGCATCGTTTGACCCTCGAGATTAGTCGATCGTGCGGCGGCAACGACCCATTGATCTGCGATCAATCGGATTCATTGACGCGACGCGAAACGCGATGAAAACGAAGATTTCAAAGACTCAAAGGTGCTTATCGGAATAATATTTAATCTCTTTCCTTTACTACGATGGGTTATCTGTGTCTCAGATTAATTTTCATCATTTTAACAAATACACAAAAATTATAAAGTGATTCTTACATATATGTATATTTATAACATCTTTAGAAAGTATTTGTAAGATCGTATATTTAAAAAAAATTGTATATAAATGTTATAACTAATTATTTGATGCACCTAGTTTTTCGAAGAAAAGAAATGTGGAGGACTCATTTGTGTATAGTTAAGGATTAAATAAATAAATTTTTTTTTCTATATGCATAGCGTAATTTATATATATTATAGTATATCATCTCATAAAATAATTCAAAATGAAAAACCATTGAGACATTTCTTAAAAGGCGAAGTCGGAGACGGGAAATCCAAATGAATCAGCATTGCCAAGAATCGGCGATTTTGTGCCCACCATGAAGTAAATCTCAAATCTCCAGGTTGCGTTATGGCCGCGTCGGGACCGAAGCTTTTAGCGGCTCAGGTGGCACTGTCGCCCGATAATATAACATTATTTTAGTGGAGATATTCTGCCACGAAGCCAGCAGAGATTGTAACTAGCCGGATTCCGAACCCGACGGGCAGCAACACAGATAAACAACGATCCTCTTATCAGCCAATCGACAGCTAGAGATCTATTGAATTTTTCACCCACGTCAGTAAATTATATCGGTTTTTTGAGTATCCCTTAGCTAGATTGCAATATCGGTATCTTCAGCAAGGTCGACTTGGAGTCATTTTTACATAGCAATGTACGATTTTAGATAAGACGAGGAAATATCATAATTATGTGAAATAACATTTTATTTGCGTAAATTGTGTATTGAAGAACAAAGAATAACACAAAAAGAGTATGAAAAAAAATCTAGACGTAACGAAAAGTATAAAAAAATAGAAGAAGGAAATAATTTATAAATAATAAATGACATTAGACCGATGTAAATATACAACTAAATAGAAAAATGCCTCGTGTGTAGTCTCAGTTAAATGATTAAATCTTAATACTTAACAATATTTCGATGTGAATTTATGTACATATCCAGTTCTATGAATCGACGCAGTTTACAGAATTTATATATACATATATGTATATATATTATTATATATATATATAAATTTATCTTATTTTCAGATGATATATTTCTTTATTTAACAAACAGGTTTATAAAAATTATTAAATTTAAACAAATATTAATTTATCTTTTTAATATTATATATTCAACAAATATGAATATTATTATTTGTTTATGAAAGGTTATTCATTAAAAAAATAATCTCTTCCGTTCTCAAAGAGTTTGTAGGAAGTTTTCCCCGATAATCGTCGCGCGATTTCTTTTTTCTCTCACATCCCCTTAACCCGACTCGATGTCTTTCTACCCTCGCTGTCCAGGTGCTCGCTTTTTAATTGGATATCTCGGATACGCAAGGGAGACATCCGGGAGACGATAAAGGAAACTCGAAAAGTGAGGTCGGGCGACTCGCGAGGGCTCGTCAAACTGCGAATTACCAGCCTTATTATTATCGTCCGTGGTTCTAACACGCCACTTTTTCTTCCTTACCCTTGGTCTTCGCGGTCCACCCCCTCAAACGACGAGAGATAAAAAGGAGGAAGAACGAGGAAAATGAAGCCCTCCCTCTGGATAATAATTCGCGCCGCATTCAGTTTTTTAACGAAAAGTAGCAGTTATGAAGACCTGGTGTTATTTATCGCACTAAACCGCCGCACTCAAAGAACCATCCCGCCTCCGTTCGCAGCGAGACAATGCGAATGCTTTAAACTAGCAAAACAGAATACGAAAATGCTCGTGGAACGTGATATCAAAGGATTATAAAGTAAATGTACGTGAAGAATAAGCAAATAACGACTCAGATAAAGTTGAAGATCAAGCAAATTTTTCTATGTAAGTATTAAAAACGCATTTACGCTCTTTACGAGGGCTCGCATGCTTTTGTAGTTACATTCGAATTAACGGGCTGAGCTAGCCAATTATACATATATAACAGCTATTGTACGGGATATTACTTCATATACAGGATGTTCCAAGCTTATTACAGTTTTATTTATCTACGGATTATTCTAAACAATTTAAAAACAAGTTTTTTCTTATATTATTATACAACTTTGGCGTATTAAAAAAATACATTGTCGATGTTGTGGGTAAAATGCGAAAAAATGCAAAATCGAGATATAAAGAGTTATTTTATTTTCTGATTGAAATGAGAATACATATATTGTTGAACTTGATCGCCTATGGTTTTGTGAATACGATCTATCGATTCTGTTTGCAAACCGTTCTGCATTTATACCATTTATGGAGATGACCAGGACGAATGACTTTTGTTTCATTTTAAAATTTGTTCATAGATGCCTTTCGCGCATAGAAACGACTAATTCTCACACATTTCGCGAAATGACTTCTACGACATTCCGCAGAAGTTTATGGAGGAAGAGTGGCATGGCCGGCCATAACATTTTCATAAGGGTCCATGCTCGTCCATTATAAATTCCCATTCGCCGACTCTCGAGTAGCCGGGGCTCGAAGTAATTAGCAGCGAAGCCTCGGATATGGCGAACTGCACCGCGACGGGATTCATTTACGAAACATCTGGAGCGACAAACGGATGGACGGATGGACGGACGGATGGGATGCATGCAGTTCCGTTTATTCTGGCAATTCCGTTTAAATTAGCTGAACGCGACCGTTTTTATGACGACGCCGAGCGGTTCGCACGTACCTCCCTTTCATCCGTTCCCGCGAGTAATCATCCAGATTCGTAAATTAGTCGTTGGCACCCACCCGCGCGTAGCTGCACGAAAATCCACTTTGCTTGCGAGCTCGTGCTTGATTAAAATTAAAAATTGCCAGGCGATTGTACGGCAGAAAATAAATGTCAAAAGTGGCATCGCGTTGTGACATGAGTTTGTATCGTTTATATCGTCAATTAAAACTAAAAATGGTCTGACGATTGTTTTACAAGCACAAATTTTTTAATAGCTTCGTGATGATAATTGACGACTGACATGCTCGTATGAGTTTTCAATTGTAGATTAAAATTGCTAGATAAAATAATTAGATTTTTTAGAACGAAAAGAGTGAGATCAGTTTCAATATCGCTATTTTTGACTGTTGTTTTAGAATTAATATTATATAAATTATTCTGTTTTTCTGTAAGTTTTATTTGTAAAATATTCTTCTCTAGATAAAGTATATGTCGTATTATGAGTTGTCCAATAATTCTTTTTCCTCTACTTTTTAGGGGAATGGTGCAATTAATACTAAATGATGTCACTAATAACTGTTTATTCATATTTATAATAAACAAACATTTGTGAAAAATAACGTTGTAACGAACATTTAAAAATGTCGAGATTCGTTGACTTTTGAGCATTTGGTAATGTTTTAAATATGGAAAACAAGAATAAATATTTTCAGCATACGTTAGTTAACGCTGTTTTATTTCCAGAAAGGAAAAATCACTGCATCTATAAAACAGCATAAAAAATATATAAAAAAATAGCAATAAATAAAACAGCATAATGGTGCTAAAACACTTATTCTTGTGTTCTTCATATTCAAAACAACATCAAATATTCAACCAATCTTAGCAAACTTTTAAATACGCGTTGAAACGTCTATTTTCACAAAATGTTTACTATAAATATAAATTAACATTTTACAAAATAAAAGGCAGGCCAATGAGAGTACAGTACAGACCATAACACGCAATAAATAAATTTAACAATTACATAATTGATACATACATTCAAATTCTAAATACAAAATTTCGTACGTTTCAACTCACTTAATTTGAAGTCATTCTCAGCGAACATGAGATATTCAAATAAATAATCACATCCCTCGTATGACAATTAAACGGTTGGTCACTCCTGGACTGCATGATCCAAAGTGGAAGCTGTTTAACTATTGTCGATGAAAAATCTGTCAAACTGCACGAATCGTCGGAACATGTCAACAATAAAGAAGAAATGGATTAAACAAGACAACTGCAATCCGCCGTTCAATCCGACGTAACGTAAAAATTGTGTGGATGGAAAGGATTAAAGATGTTATTAGTTCAAAATAGGTCCATTAATTAATATTTACTATAATAATAACATCATTCGGTATCAATCGCGGCACCTCCTAAAAAAACAAAGGGAAACTATTGGCAAATCTAATATTTTTAGTTGATGTACATAAAGATGAAAGTTCATAAATATCTATCGGATTTTGATATGCTCACAAATGAGAGAATTAAAACACGATCTCAGAAAATGTTTGATCTTCGTCGCGCAACAAATAATATGCACAAACAATGCAGCTTTATTCTGACTTACGGGCTGTGGTCCGCTCATAAAATAGACATGTCTGGAGCCACAAATTGGAGCGTGTTGCGAGAGTATAAGAAAGCAGACATACATCCACTGACGCATGTTCACCGAGCAAAGAATAGACAGGACAATAGATCCATTTGAAATCTTCGTTTAAAACTCACGAACGCCGTTATTTACTCGAGGATTTACGTTTCGTCACAATCCTAAAATATGTCGTTTTTTTATGCCGTTTTTAGCGCTTTTTACTCATTTCGTTTGATATAAACATCAGTCACGATACAAAATCAATAAGAATATTAACTTTATATAATTATTTTGATAACTCAACACAAAAAGTAATTAAAATCAAGTTATGAATACAATCATTTAATTTTCAAAGTTTAAATATCTAGTGAATTATCTTAATTAGCTATAATTTACGAAATTAGATCTCTTAAATCAGCTATGATTTACGAACATTATTTATTACTATTTGCAACTACTAAACCGGAAAGTAAAATTCCAGCACGAAATCCATCTTAGAATAGCAAACCCGAGAAAATCGGTGAAATAAAAAATCGTAGGAGAGCACGAGATCGACGACTCGGAAACGAGATTCTCTTCTCGAGTCGGGCTTCTCTTCGGGCGTTTCTCAGGTTTGGAATCCAGGACGGCGGTGGCTTTGCCGAGTAAAGCCCCGGGATACTCCGCGGTAACGAGAGCTAGAGATATCTTGCTCGGACTGTGCGCTTAATTAAAACAAGGAACGAGACGCCCGGGGCTCCGCGGTATCATTGGCCACCGCATCGCATAACGGTGGTGTTTCCATAATTTGGCCCAAAACCCAACCAGACACGGTGGTCAGCAACGGTCGGTTAGCCAACGGGCGCCATGGACCGCGGATCCCGACCACGGTTATTAACTGACCAGGATGTACGAGACACCGGGGACCAAGTTGAATGGTGAACACACAAACCACGCGGGGCAAACGCGGGAGTGCGCGAGCTTCCTGCGAGCTATGTTGCCGAAAGGATTGATGGGGACCGGTCACCGGTTATATCCGACGAAACACGCTTCGAGCTGCACGCGGGCCTGCAGACAATTGCACCCAGAACGTTCCATCCTGGTGCAATTGAATTATCGGTGATGCATGCACGGCGCCTCCCGTGTCTACGTGCAATTTGTTACACCAGACCGACGCGAATTCGTGAATTCGTAATCGGTCGACATTTTCCCCGCGAAATCTTGCCGCGCCCGTTACCGCGTCTGCCCTCCGCTTTCCAAATGGACGGGAGATTATTAATTGGAGTACACATTCATGAAACAAACATGGGTTGAGATATGGTTTTCGTTAAAAGTTGTTACAATGTATAACGATTTATTTATTTCGAAATTACAATATCTCTTGAAAAATCAGTGTGCATTTTTACAACAGAGTAACATTTATATTCTTCAAACTCAAACATAAAAATCAACAGATTCGTAGACAAAAAATATCTTTATCTGAAATAAGAACAAGTAAAAATTCGCGGTAACTTAACTTATTCTCACCGATCAAGAATGTGTCGAATAATCATACTTAATTAACAATGAATACAATGATCGATCTTTTTTTTAGCAAGGAAATACAATACAAGAAGTAGGAAACATAGGAAAGAAAGAAAGAAAAAAAGAGAGGCTATAGATAGAGTTGAGAGAAACCGCCCTGAACGAAGTCAACCGAGGATCTATCGTTCTCCAGGGACTAACTGGATCGTTGCAGGTCGAGAGATAAAGAGACTGAAAAAAAAGAGAGGAAAAAAAATGGGAGCGAGAGAGTGGCGGAGGTAGTGGAGAAGGAGAAGACAAGCGGCGGAATTGAATCGAATTGGACCAGCTTGGCGCTGGCGTGTTCGCAGGCAGTTCGTCCAAGGATATTTGTTCCGCATACGTACGTAAGCGTAGCCTTCGGAGACCCCGCTGTCGGGGGTTGTAATGGTAGCAAAGGACCGTCACGGGGAGAAGGGATGCCGCATAAAGCACCGTCGTCGGCACCGCCGGGGCACGTGGTACATGCGGGGCGTATTAAGTCCACGTGGGGAGAGAGTCACGCGCGTCTCTTGGGATCGCTGACAGGAGCCGAAGAGATGGGCGCGACCGTTCCCTCGAGAGGATGGGTGTGTATGTGTGCGTATATACACACACCCCCGCGCGGCTAATTGTTTAAAATCTGATCGCACGTAAGCGCGCTACGATGGCTAATTAGGCGATGGCCGCGCTCGCTGGATATCGGGCGCGATTTAATGATCCCACGTGAGGAGGTATTAATTATGCTCGCGCGAGCACGCGGTAATTACGGATAGGCGCGGTGCGAAATTGCCGTCGCGGAAAGAGCCCGCCCGTCAAGGTTCAGGTTAATTATTTGCGTCGCTGGGGGTATACGCCGCGCTGATAAGGAATGATTGCTTGGCGATGATGAGTTAAGTAATTTGTCGCGCGTAATTGGTAGTTGACGAAGGTCAGTTGGAGCCAAGTTTGTGTGCGGAAACGATTTGTAGCGATAGGTCATGAATCATTATATAAAATTATCTATTGCGATACAGTCTATTATATTATTAAAATAATATCTTTAAATATAAATTATCCATATTTTAATAAAAAATGTTCTTTTTATCATTTTTGTTATCTGATAATATTTTTATGCATTGAAATAGTTCTTATCTAAATGTCAAACGTCTTGAGGGAGTATTTATATGCATGTATTACGGCATAGTTATGAGAGAAGACAAAGAGAATAATCACGTGAAATCTGTTCGCGCATGTTTGCTGGCATTAATTAATCGATGAAATAATTTCCATTTGTGCTAGTCCGAGAGTGATGCCAACTACTGATTCTATGATAAACAGGATCTGATGACACCGACTCATTGATCACAGCGACGAACATATGTGCTAGAATAGTGGTAGTAAAGATTTATGCGTGGACTTAACGGTTCGCGATCGCGATTTCCATAGCTCATTTAATTATTGGTTTCAATACCATGAAACAATGATCTAATGTGAAGACTCAATGTTTATTCATTTTAGCAACATCTTATAAAAAATAGTTTGAAATATATATTACATTTTTTTTCTATGATATTTCTATGTACAGTTGAAAAATATAATATTTTAAAACAATTTAAATTACACAAAAAAATTTATACAAAAACTAGTTATTCTATAATTATTATAAAAAAAATATATCGTTATATAAATAAAGATATTATTCGTGTTACTTTAATTAGAGATATCTTTATCATCTATATTTAATGTTGATAAAGTCATCATCGATCGGAGATAAATCAAACAAAGATTTATCTAAGCGTTCGAACATTATATGTTTGTAACATTGTTAACCTAACGCCAATCGTTATCGGAAGTTAATCAAACGAAGAAAATCTATGTAAACGTATATATAACGTATATTTATATAAACACTACAACAATAAGCAGTATTATATTCATATTTATTACAGAGTTTATTATCGGTTTTCATCAAATAAAAATCACAATATTTCTCCGCATTACTTCACTGGTTAATGCATTTAGCGTACAAAGTTTGTGTAGGAAAATTTAGAAGTGTTTAATAAATTAAGAACAAAGAATAAATAACATAAATACTCAAAAGTATTTTACATGATTTCATATTATATAGGTATATTTAAAATTGTAATTACTATTACACACTAACAAATATAATTTTTTTAATTAACAAAATATTGTACGATTAATTTAGCGATTGCAAATAATAATGTTCACAATGTATAATTCATCGTCCTTTCGAGGATGGTAGAATTAACCGCGTAGAAATATGCTGATAAAAACATTGAAAATAAAAAACCGCGATAGGATCGCAGTTCCAACAGTGAGTAGAGCACACCCGCGAATTCCGGCGCACCCCGCAATATAGCCACCACCTTTCACCTTTGATTTATCCTCTTATCATATGCGAGCTCGAGTTGGTGGATAGGAGCGGGCGCGGGAACGGCCGAGGCACCGACAATATCGCCACCCCCCTGCGGTAGGGGGCGCGATGAAAATGGGATTGAAAACCACCAGACTAATCTCCTACCTCTCTCGCGTGTACTCATAACATCCATGCCCGTGAGCGCGCACACACGTGCTCGCACGCCATCGCACACATGCACGCGTGCACGGAATCGTCCACCTGCACGATTAACCCCCGCGCTTTTCCGCGCGATAATACACGAGCGTGTGTCTGCGCACACGTAACGCACGTGTATTAAATGCCGGTACACGTATTTTGCGGCGGTGTGCGTGCTAGTCGCGCTCAGAAACGGCTGCCATTTAAATAAATGTTTAATCTCGCTGGCGTCTCCCTTCGCCCTCCCGTCGAAACCCTCCCGCAGTTTCCTCTTTTTCCTCCGTTTCGTTCCGCGAGCAGCTTGCCCGACGAAGTGGTAAAGGACGGAGAATTGTGAAGAGAAATGGAACGGGAGCAGCTAAAGAGAGAGATCGGATCTGGAGAACGCGGGATTGCACTGCAAGGAGGAAGCGAAAGCTTCGAAAGGAGGATAAAGAGAGTGAAAGGACGGTTAGGCGGGGGTGAAAGGACCCGCACCGCCAGAGAGAGCGGCAAGTAAAAAACCAATCGAGTCTGTGCAGCGCGGCGCTGAATCCCCGGTTCCCCGCGTCCCAACCCCGGTTCCTGGACCATTCGAGAGACCGAGCCCCGCAGCCATTTAACCTCTGCATTGCAAATGCCACCCCCTATCTGCCGCGGCCATCCGGTTCGGTAAGGGTGGTAGGGTAGGACGGGGAAATAGGGCCGCCAACTCGAGCCGAGACTGTTATTTTAACGAAATATCTTTAAACGTCGGCACGAGGGGCGAAAGGGGGTGGACGGATGGCCTGGAGGAGAAGGATGAACCTCGCTAGTCAGCCCGGAGGGAGCAAATGTAGCGGGGATGGATGGCGAGACGGGGATGGTCTCGGGCGAACTCGGCGCGGAGAGATGAAAGGATACCTAGTTACGGGACGAGAGCACACCGGTTTAAAGGATTACCGGCCTGCCTATTATTCAAATGTATGCTAAACGCGCGGGGCGGTGTGCGCGATAGCCTTATCAGCCCTCTTGCGAGGCGCACCACGCTGCGCGGATATTTCACGGTGGTTTGCCGCAATAGCGCTTCCTCGTTCCAAAGTCCAGACCAGCAACTATACTTTACTTCGACAACGCTTTTACAATCTGCTTAATCTGCTCAAAAATAATAATAATTTTGCAGTAATGTTCAAGGTCTTCAGCATAATTTGTCTATAGTAATTCAGACCTATTTTCTAGAAAATATAAGCTTCTGTTCAATAAATTAGGAAGATTCCTCTTTAGAACCTTCACCGAATTTTTTCGAAATCTATTGCTTGAATTTATTGCCTGAAATTATATTATCATACTTATTGTTAGCAGCAATTGATATTCTTCAGTCCAATCAATGTTGAAGAACTTTTTAAAACTTTTTTCTCTGTTAAAAGTAATGAATATTTAATTCCAAGTTATCACCGACGTTGTAGCTATTAAGCATTAGCTTTGCAGAGGAAGTACCACATTACCATAGGTCATAGACTTATGCTCTTAATAATCGAAATGGACATCAACTGAGTTTTTCGAGACATTAGCAACATCCCTAATTCGTGAGGACATTGTCGTCGAATTTCCAACGCGATTTCGCAGCATGCCGGTCGCCCGCAGATGCGTTGGAGGGAAACCCTCGCAAGATTTGCGCGAAGCGTGAATGGAAGAGGGCGTGGGAAACGGCGAAGTGGTCGCGTACGCGGATAGTGTGCTGACTTGCGACCGGTCCGGTAATTGCCGTAATTGTGCCGAGTGATTCACACATCAGGATCGGCGCGGCGCTCCCGCCACTCCACCCCCGCGTCTCTTTCGCGCAAACACGTACACGCGTACGTTTCTCGCAGCGATACAGCGGGAGTATATTCGCGCGCCGAGAGCGCGAGCGCATCTGCGCGGGATTTCGGAAACAATTGCCGACAATTCTCGCCACTTGACTCGCGGCCAGCGATTGACGTGAGAATCCGCTTAGACGGCTGTACAACTCCGCCGCGGAGCGTATGAGGTCATCTTCATTAAATCGTTCTCCGCTTAATGACTGATCTAATTTTTTCCCTTGTCTCTCTTTCTCCACCGTCGCCGACGACGTTCGCACTGCACGCTCGCCGCACTACGGCGATCAGCGTAATGTGCGCTTTACCTCGTACTTTTTCTGGCTTCTGCGGCCGGGAACGCTTCGTGGAAAGTTCGTGGTCGCTTTCTTCTCACGTGACGTTCACCAGGAAAGCTAGTTTCAAGGAACGTGCGTGAATAGGAAAAGATTGACACATATATATATATATATATATATATATAGAATGAGTGATTCCTTTGATTCGCGAGCGATTAGTATCAGCGAAATTATCTCTTCCGGTGAAGTAATATATGAAGTATCTCAAGCATTTCAGTTGAAACGTGTTTCTGGGATAAGATTACAAATCTTATCTTAGATGAAATCATATGTTTATATTCTTATTATTTCTTTCTTTTCTCCTTATCGTATATAAATTTTAAAATATAATAGATGTGTAGTATAAAATATATGTTAATTTAATTATCATATATTTTTTTATTTTATTAGCCTGGTATTAAATTATTTTTCTTAAAATTTTATTAAGACACATTATATTCGACATTACATAATTTTATGTGTGTCAAGTTATAAAAAAATAAAATTGAAGTACTGAAATATATGTTGTAAATCCTTTATGTGCACACATAGCCTTCATTCAAGTTGGCGGCTCTTTGTAGTGTTAGAATAGCATCCCGCGAAGCTACTTTGTCTCCACATCCGTTTCCGTGCATTTAGCCTTCCACAAACTGAGAAGACACGCAAAGCTCAAGCAAGCATTTACATTTGCAAAACATGACCTGCTTTCTCGTAAGCTTTGATATAAGCTAATTCGATGGTTTACATCAGCTAATGATTATATATTTAAACTGCTAAATTATCATTTAAAAAATAGAATATTTAATATAAATAATTACTAATCTACTAATTGAACTTATTATATTGCATTGTTTATATAAAAATTAAAATTTTAGAAAAAACCGTTTTCAATTTATTATATATTTTATGCTTGTAATATTAAACATTTTGTCTACCATAACAATTTGCTATAAATTTATCCCGAGGGGGTAACCACTTAATGTAATCGTGGAACAGAATCCTCGAAATCATTATAAAATTTATATGAAATCTTTATAAATAATCCGATAATTACATATAAAACCACGAGAAACCATTGTATAATATTAAATAAAATCGTATATTTTACCAAATTACTTCATATATAGTGGAAAAAATTATTTGTAATCAGATGTAATCATATGAAATCATGTAATCTATGAGACAATATTTCAACTAGTGGTTACCCCCTCGATTTATCCTATTAAACTTATTCAAAACATCTATAATATATTTTTTTTTAAATGTAGTATATATACCTCTTAGTATAAACTCAATATACTCTTATAAATCATTATTGTGGAACAGAAGCCAGAAAATCAAGCCCCGTTCGATATAATTTAATTCGGCCTGCTTTCGAAAACTCAAATCTCATTAGAATCGTATTCTTCTGCAGGACGGCGTATGGACGTACCACGTGTATCAGTGGAAGAAATCAATTCAGGTCCCTCGGTCCCGCAGGAAATGACATTTGACACCTCGCTAGCATATTTGCTACCCCGCCAGTGATTGGCTGATTATGATCTCGCTAATCCCGAGTCGGGTGGGCTTGGACCACCCCGACGTGATTGTCGAGCTCAAAGGCAAATATGTATCGCGCACCCTTCGGAATCGCGCTTCGCGACGTGCGACCCCAATTTTCGTGCGAGCGAGCGTGCATGCATACGTGCGTGCATGTCGCGCGTGTGGTGATTACACGCGATTCCACTGGGCATACGTTCGCCCAATGAAAATCGCTGCTTACTCTCGTTTATTTCGTCTGCGTGCTACTTCTGATTCCAAGTCAATGTATGTCATTTCTTTATGGGATACTCCAGAGAAATATTAGCACACTTTTCTCTCTAATCTTTATGATTGGCTTACGGTAATAAATTGTAATAAATTAAAAACAAGGCTTGTTATAGAGCCTTATTTTGCAAAATAAACTTAAAGTACATGAGTAGTTTGCATTACACCTTATATTTATCCTTACACTTTAATCTAAAAGTAAATTGACGTTGTATTTATTGTAGAAACTTCAACGGGAAACCGGCAAAGATCGCACCCCCGACTTTCGAGAAATTCGAATTCAAATTATTCTATAAATGAGATCCTAGAGTAGTTTGACTTCAAACGGCGAAGAAAACGATTCCAGGATTTCACCCTCCAATTGACGCCCAAAGCGTTAACGAGAAACGAAGGTAACAGTTCTCCAAATAAAGGACATCTTTTGCATTAAGTTTTCCTCCTTTCGTACGACGCGTGAAATTTTCTTCGTCGAAAATTTCAATTGCTCGCTACTTGGTATGATGTAATGAAAATCAACCAGGGTGTAATTCCACGAGAATCGCGCGATTATTTCCACCTCGAGATATGCGACTTCGCGAGGCAACCGCGAATTGAAAAGTACTGGCAAAGGCGTCGGTCTTACACGCGGGGCTACAATCAAAATGCTAATCGTTTCAAGAACAAGAGGTGTAAGTCCATAGAAATTGGATGTAAGAGACTTAATATCGCTTGGCGGCGCGGATCGCTAAAGAGCATTACGGGGGATTACCAGGGTAAAGTGACACCCTTGGCCTGAGGGCTGTGGTGGCGCGCCGCGCGCAGTCTTAACAAAACACCGGGGGTTGGAGGTTCCTTCTGTAAATATTGTTACTGCCACCCCGCTGGCAATTTCGCCAGCCATATGTCAAGCCACCGATGTTCTTTTTGGCGTATTCGCGCACGCACGTTAGTCGCTCTCGAACTGATCGCGGCGAGGAATATGCGCGACATTGAAAGATTCAGCTCAAAGGATAATCTAAAAAGGACGGAAAATCGAGAGTATTTACTCTGAAAATATCACTAAGCTCGATCGAGATTTTGTTTGATGTATCGTTGAATCTTTATACTCGATAAATTAAACGTTTTTAATTAATATTTAATAAATATTATGTATCATATAAATTTTCTTAAAAATTAGTATGATACTTTAAGAATCTTGCGATATTTTCTGAATATAGGAATTTTCCTGTACTCGGGAAATATTGTATTCGTATTACAGTATATAGATTACTATTATTAACATTTTTTAAGCATAAATATTAAGGAATGTATGTATTTGTTCTCTATATAATAATAAAAAATGAAAAGTATTGTCTATATTATTCTTATCAAAAATACTATCGTTTTAAAGAAATTGAGCATGGCAGGCAGGTATGTTCGATGTTCATTATGGTAATGCATAAAGCGGAGTATAAAGCAATAAGTACGGGGGTCAGCGAGGGTGAATCGTAAATTAGAAAGCAGAGCGAGATGGAGGCGAGGAAGAGGGAACCGGGTCTCGAATTAGCATCGCTTTCAAGTCGCTTTCTAATCTCGGTAACTGGACAAATTGGCACTGAATGATCAGTAACGAACGGACGGAAGGCTCAAGTGGGTTTGCGGCCGTAGGCGAAGGACGCCTCGGGAGAAATGGGGGAACGTCGGGCGTCGCGTTGTGTCTCGCGCCGTCTCGTACCGCTATTCTGCGGTGTATCGCGACCGACACGTGGCACGGATTACATATACGTGCATATTACACGGCCAATTTCGGATATCCGGTCCGAATTAATGCATACGCTGGAAGGGGCCCTTAATTGACGAATTAAATCTTTTAGGCGATTTAAATGTAATTCAAGATGCTCTGCAAGATTAAATATGATTTAAAATAAGATTATTTTATTCACTATAAAGTATTAAAATCATACATCAACTTTGGATAAAAGTATATTAAAAAATACAGATATAACTGCCATAAATTAAAGAGAAATTTCAAAAGTATCTAAGATCTGTGAAAAGCTTTAAGACCTCATTGACATTAATTAAATATTTTTTTCAAATTATTTTGCATTTCTTCTTATAAGTTTTCTTAGATGAAAGATCTCTTTAATAAACATGAAAATTCTATTTTCGCGAAATGGGACATGAACGGATTGTCAACGATTCCAATCGGAAATAATCGACAGCTGCAACGGATTTCACGTTGCCAGCTCGGGATAGGCGGGAGATTTTCTCCTCGGTCGTGGTAAATACGCGCATGGCTACCGTAAACATAAATTCCCCGCATCCAGTGGCCACGATTTATTACCCGTGAATCGAGCCGGAGGGGGTGGTTTACAATGGGCCGGCAAATTGCGGCCCGTTTATATGATGGAGACGTTATAGCGAATTCGGCGATGCGGACGAACAAGTGTGAAATCAGGTGCATCCATAATGCAAAGGGGTGGGCGCGAGGCCCGTTCCCCGGTGCTCACGCTCCCGTGTTGTAACCATCCCTCTTTTACCCGCTCTCGCGCGTCTGCATCCCCCAGTGCACGCTGCAAATCAATTAGACACGCGGCGGAACGTTACGTTTATTGCCGATGTATCGAAAAACAGAACGCCCCGTCGCCGACCCTTCCGGAAATATCGCGGATTTCGAGCAGCAATGCTCGCGTGGATGGGTGGGCGGCGTGATGAAACGCGAAATCCACTCGTGGTCGATTTTTCGGAGTGTTTACGGATTAATCGACTAACGGTTCCTGTCAACCTTCACAGAAGAGTAGAACGGCTTTCATTCGCAAAATAAAATGATATTCAACTCTTATGAAAATTAATTTCACGAGAGAGAATAATTCCACATGGAGATGATCTAATTAAATAAATTAATTAGAAAAAAAACTTATTTTATTACATAGAGGAATTAAAGATATAATATACAATAAAAGTAATGAGTTTATAAAATAATACACATGCAATTATGTTGAATGTACATGGAATAAACATTAATAATTATTAATAGATGTATTAAAGTAACATTATAAATTTAACACTGCAATTATTTATTTGTCGATTTTCTAATAATACTTTATTAACTCTTGTAGTTATTCATAGATCATTAAATGTTATTTATTCATCAAGTATACGTATTTTTTCATAAATTATTAAATGTTATTTATTTATCAAGTATAAGTATTTTTATATAATTACTATTATTCCACGTAGCTTTACAAATAGTAAATAATAAATCACCTAAAAAAAGATCAACTTAAAATCCCATCATTCTGTATGTAATTGTACTTTTCACGCCTTAACTATAGTCGATGTTCAATGCTCAATTGTAGGCGTGGTGTTGAACAAAGTGCAAAGTGGTGCAGATCGTTGGGGATGGCCTTAACTTTGTAAGAATTAAAGCGAATGGCTCAAGGGGGTAGCTAAGGGTCGCCTCCAGCGATTATACTAATAGTCGGGGCGTAGATAAGCTTACGGGGTGCGGAGAACAGTTAAGGCTACTAATTGTTTTCTGCCAAGGAAACTTTGTTCAGACGATTCTCGTCTGCGTTAACCCATCTATATTCTAACGAAAAATACGTTAAGCTCGATAATTATGAAATACGAACTATGTATATACCTTCCTATTCATGACTATAATCCATAAACAGAAGAAATACATATCAAGGCGATTAACATGTTTCACTCTTTAAGAAGTACAAAAATCTTTACTGACAACAGATTATATAAACAGTTATTTCGTTTAATTAATTCTTATATTCTTGATTTTATAAATAATATTTCATTATTAAATCTTTCTCAATAAAAAATCAATGCATTTAATTTAACTATTTAAAATAATAAAGATATGTTGTAATTATTGTTACATTAAATTACCACAAACATAATACATTGCTAGACAATTTTAACTTGAATAACTAATAATATATACTATTTTTATTACTTAAAGTTATTAAAATCCGAATACGACTTTCAATAAAGATAATTAGTAAAAATGGATCGCTACCTTGAAATAGTCAAGATAAATCTGTATAATGTTCTCGCAGAGTTTTCTACGTTTTTATACGACAAAAATATTCTAGATATTTGACGTTTAGACAGAACAGCAACAAACAGCGTTTGTAGCACGATAACAGAGCCAGGTATGATGGTGTACCGGCGATGCGGAAGAAAAGCCCGGAGCGTAAGAGCGAACAATGGCCTCTTCCCTGGCAGGTTGATCCAGCTTGAGTAATGTTGAAATCTGGGGCGTTCCTGGGAAAGACCACCTGACCTCTTCGTTCCTCCATCACTGCCACGCTGGACCCTTGTGGACGAGTCACGCCCGGTTATAATACAGATCTAGTGTGTCACTAATAACGTTGTTATGATCACTACTAAGTCGATATAAATTGTTATCCCAAAATCTCTTATAATGATCTATACTTCATTAAATACATAGCGTTTAAAAAAAATTAAAACATACATAGCGTTTAATAAAAATTAAACGTAAGTGTACATATAGTTGCCATTTTTTTTTAAATATATACAAAGTGTTTCGGAAATCATTACAATCAAGAAGGAGATGATTCCTTACGTAATAGTAAATGAAAAATATAAAATAAAATTTTTTCGTATAAAGCTCTGTTTTCGAAAAATCAGGTATGAAATTCGTTAAGTACGCATGCACTTGACTAGTCACAATCTGTTTGGTTCACCTAATTTGACTATTCACTCCGCTATTTCTATGTCAGGCTGAATTTGATATAGTTTTAAAATAATGTAATAAGTTTCAATAAAGTATTTATTTTATTAATTGGAAAATCGTTGAAAATGTGTATACGACAAAATTTTATTCTATATTTTTTACTTACTTTTAAATGAGGAATTATCTCCTTTTTGATTATATCATGATTTCCGGAACAGCCTGTATTTAAGATATGGAAATATAAAAATATTAATTTCTCTATTTTTAAGAAGTCAATATTTTCTTTGCAAATTTTATCACTCATAGAAATTATAAATATTTTATCAATAATTAAATTCTCGTAAAAGTTATTGCTAAACTAAAGAGAAAAATCCATCACAAATTGTGCAAAAATTAGCATATTACTGACCTGATGTACTATTTTTCATAAAGTCTTCTTCTTTCATAATTTGACGCGTATCATACTTTAGTAAGAAATCCACCAGCGTCAAGATGGCTTACATGATTACAACGACGTGACATCGATCCTGAGAAATTGCAGGCGTTATACAGCCCCGAACTACTCTTGAATATCATCCCGCTCGGTGCACCCTTCTACCCACCGGAAGTGAAATTAAACCAATAGCCATATTTGCGAGCGCAGTGTCGCATTGCGCTATTCCGATAAGAGGAACGGAAAAAGGAGTATGGCAAAACGGAAAACCATAGAGTCTACCGTTTCTCCTTGCTACCCCACCGCGTTCTCTTTCGGAAGTCAGGAATATCGGAATTTCGCGCAGCGATCGTGTGAATGTGTCCCGGGGACCCCAGAAGAAGTCGTTCTGGGATGGACACGCGGCCGGGTAATGGAAGATGTGATAATTTAGTATGCACGGTCGAAGTTTATTTGAATTTTATTGGCGAACTCGCTGTCACGTGGACGTAGGAGAGTGGCGGCGGCGATGCCGCAGGGGGGTTCCTTTTTCGTTTTATCGGATCGGGGACGAGACGACGCTCCTCCCGTTTTCCCGAGGGGACACTTCCGTCCGACCAATATCGCTCCTCTTCCTTCGTCGCTCGGGCCTTCTCGCTCCCGGCCCCCCTGTACCTCCTCCACCCTTTTACCTCTTTATCCCTCTCTCGCCCTCTCTCTCTCTTTCCATCTTTTACTCTCTCTCCTGGGGCGCTTCCAATATCTTTCTAAGTTCTCAGAGCCGGCCATGAATAAACTATTCCCCGACTTTGAATATCTGAGCGTTTTGCGCGGGAATGGGACCACCATCGAGGGACCGACCACAGAAAGGACGGGAATGGGTGATATCGATTGATCGACATCGCTCGTGAGGGAAGGGGATGTCGTATTTGGAAGTGTGATCCTTCAATTTTTGGAAAATGGTTATTTTTAAGAGAAGAAAGGGAAAGAATAGGCTGTTTGCTTCAATCCAATAATGTTTGGAATTTTCCGGCACAATTGGAAGAGATTGATAACTTCAATAACTCGCTGGTTGTGCGTTAATGTATTATGCAACATGTGAGATTCTTCTGGACGATATTATTTCAATGTTATTTTACATAATCTGTATCAATATTTCTTTAATCGATGAAAATAGGAAAATTAAAATATACCACACATTTAATTTATTTTTGGATAAAGTATCTTATTATATTATTATTAATTCAAAGGTGTTTAATCATACTGTTTATGTATAGAACTTGTGCATCGCCGATACGATCTAATCTCTGAAGATTTTGTGGACAAAAGTGTTGAGTTCGTTAACACATTAACGAAGCGTATTCTTTATGGTCCGCGTCGATCATCAGATGCCGTTAATACCCGACGGGATTCTTTATTCCTGATCTCGATAGCGGGGCGATTAATTTTTCGTACCGTCGAGGATGATGAAATCAAGCAGTCAGCATAATGAGTAGCGTTGTCTGCCGCGCAATTCATCGGATGTCGCGGGAGTAAAGGACGCGGGGGTGGCGAAGGACGGCGGGGTTATTAATATTCAGAACGAGAAGCGGGAGTCGAGAGAGAGCAGTGCCGAGTGACAAATACCTAGAGCCCCGTCCCAACCCTGGCACGGCTCAACTCTGTAATTAACGCTAATCTCCAGGCCGTTTCTGCGACACCGTACCACCCACTTCGTCTTCTCTCTTGTCTCTCTGTATTTACGGGACGAAGGGTGGCTTTAAGCGGAATGGTCTCACCAGTCGATTCTCAGACGAAAGTGGCTCGATGTTTTTTCTTTAAAATATGCGCTTTGACGCAATTTAGGTATGTTTTCTTTTATTTACGTTTTATGTGCACATGCACTGCGCCTCGTTGAAAATTCAATGATGCTTTGGAATGAAGTAATGGACTATTGCGGTTACCAACAAACCGCTAGAAAATGCATATACTACATGTAGATCTCGTACTGTACGAAACCTATGGAAAAGTCAAGAAAACTACTTCATTGTTTGCGTTCCTCCTTCCAGTACGGCAAGAAAAAAATGCCGTTTGGGCACGGCGTCTCGTCGCGGTTCCTGAATATTTTTGTGAACATTACCACTCCGCCGTTCATTCGTCATGGGTGGTACGCATTTAAATTTACAAAACTGTATACTGTATATTATTAATTGCATATGTGAACGCGCATAAATTTCTTTCGCGAAGCTCATAGAATTTGGGATGAAATTCTTTAGCGTAAACTTTAAGCTGTAAATTATGATGGTAAAAAGAAAAAAAATATCAATATTCTTTATACATTTTATAAGATATATATCTACTGTGTCACTTACAATAGTTAGAGAAGAAAAACATTAACTCTTCATAGTCACACTTCTAAAAAGCCACACAATAGTTACTCTGAGTTAAAATGACCCATCTTTAAAGTATTACCAAATCAACAGTATTAATTGCAATGATTTAAAAAAATTATAGTATATAATTTCATCCTTTAAAAAAATGGAACAGTGACGTTTTTGTGAAAAATTTAATTTTAACACTAAAAAAATTAAACATGTACTAAAATTTAGCGTAAAAATTATATACATCGTCTTTCACGCTAAATTCTAATATATGCTTACGATCTTTTTTAGTGTTAAAATTAAATTTTTCACAAAATGCTCGGGTCATTTTGACCCAGTGTGACCATGAAGAGTTATAGAAAAGTTATGAAGCCAAAAGAGTATAGAATATTAGCGTAGAAATATAAGTACCGTTTCACATTATGCAATCAATAATTTTATAATTGTATATAAATAAATGTCCCAAAGCAACGAAAGACAAATTCATCGGACGATGTCTCTCGTGAAACACGTTTTACTCTGCGGATCTAAACATTTTCTCAAAGCCGTGCATCACGCACAATGAGTAAAACTCGGTTAAAGCGCGGAAGCACTTGATTAAAGATGTACACATTCAAGATCCTCGAACGAGCTAGTGTACCTCCTATCACGAGAGATTACTCTGGATAGTGTACAACAATTTAGGTGGAGGGAAAAACGGACGTATCCAGGTACTTCTGGCCGTCACAAGCTGCTCTAATCGAGTCCCTCCAATGTCCTGAAACCGCCGGTGTTCCTCCGTCGAGTGATGCGAGAGCGAGAAAGAGACGTAGTCAGGGGGTGGGATACGAGCGAGAGAAAAGGCGGCCAATCCAATTCCGTGCTCAAGCCCGACTGTCGTGATGGCGGAGGGTGGCGAAAAAACGCAGCCACGACCGGGGCGCAAGGCGAGCGAGGTAGGTCTCCAGGCTTTTTTGCGTTTAATCAAGGATATTCGCGGTCGGCTGGCTCGCTATTTCAGTTCGCCGAGTGTTAACCGAGGCGCGCAACCACCACCGAGTATCATACCACAGAAAGTGGATGAAGGAATCTTCGTCCTTTGACCTGCCAGAGACGCTCCTGCCGTGCAATCGTCCGTAGCGGTTCTCATTGTAAATTACAGCACATCTATATCATTGTTTTTGCTCACTGTGTCTTACTGTCACATTCTTCAGTTTCTTGCGGTGATTAATTAAACTAGTATAGACATATAGTCAGTTACGAAATAACAAAAGCGATAGATAGAATAAAATTATAAAACTTAAATTGTAAAATTTTGTTTACTGGAGGACAAGTTTTTAAAAAATTTTATCAAAGCGTGATTACGTGTATTCTAAATTTTTGTAAATTTTTACCACTGAGGATGGTCCAGTGAACCGAAATGTTTAGGAATTCGATTTTGTATTTGAATTTGTCAATACATAATTGTATTATCGTGCACTCATTGCCTTGTATTGTTTCTTATTTAAATTTTAATTCTCCGAGCCTTCAGATATTTGATTTAAAATTATGAAAAATATTATATTCTTACGAGATCTTAAAATTATACATTTCTATTATGAGAAGATTATTTGATATAATAAATAAAGATAATTTATAAAGATAATAAATAAAGATAATTTATAAAACATAGAGTTAGAATAATGTTTATGTCGTCTTATAACTACAATAGCATTTATTGAATGGGATATGGATGAGATGAGTATTATGTCGATATAATGAATCGGAATCGGATTAATCCTTATCAACTAGATAAAGACCTCATGCTGTGAGACCAAGGAATCATTTGATTCGTAGAATCTAATAAAATCGATTAGAGACGCGACATCCCTTTCACTGTCATCATGATAGTCTAGACGTGATGTAGCAGGAGATGACAGTTCTAATTTTGTCCTTAAGCATCAAGTATCATCGCTCACTCCTATATATAACTTACTTTATTTCGATAACACGTTAACCGTCGAAAACACCGAATTTTGAAAGACTCATTCGATGGGGGTCTCTTATTGAAATTTTCTTATAAGAAAGTATAGATTTTCACGATCGCGATGATTACGCAATAATCATCAATATTTATAAATATCACGGTTGTCAGATCCCGAGCACTGTACGGCTGGGGCTCGAAGGTCTATACGCTGGAGATTTCATATTTCGACTGGAGGCCTGCCGATTGTTTCATTAAAAAAAAAGAGAAAAAAAAGGCGCAGGGTTTAATTCATGTTTTGCGACCACTGTTACAGACTTTCTTTTTGTCATTAATATTTGACCGACATAAAGTGTCAATACAATCACAGAGACCTTTTTATTATTACAATAATTAAAAGATTACATACAGTGCGAACAGAATTACAAACTTTTTTATTATTCGTAAAATAACATAAACTGCGAACACAATCACAGACTTTCTTATTAATTTCCACGTAATTTAAATATGCAATTAATAAATACCCCACGCGAGCAAAAAACTGGAGATTGATCCCGAAAACTGAAGTCTCCAGTCGAAATCTGGAGACCTGGCAACCGTAATAAGTATATACAGGGTGTTTCCAAATTAAATGGCAAAACTTCGGGAGCGTGTAGAGGAGTAAAAAACTAAGAAAAAAAGTCCTATAGACATATGCTCCTTTTTGCTTTGTTTCGCAGGAAATCACGAAAAAAGAAAAAAATATATTTAATTTATTATTTTAATTATTTTATTTATAAACTTTTTAATGAAGATTTTGTTCGAAATGTGCACCTCTTGCAGCAATACAAGCATTGCATCTGTCAAACACGGCTCTTGTAGCAGCCAGGCACTGTTCTTGCGATATTCTGTTCGCTGCAGCTACGATACGATTTCTCAAATGTTGCTCTGATTGAATAGGCGAAGAATAAACTTCTTGCTTCAGAGTACCCCATGCATAGAAATCTAATGGCGTTAAGTCGGGCGAACGAGTTGCCCAATGTACTGCTCCTCCACGTCCAATCCATCGTTGTGGGAATTTTCTATCTAACCAGGTTCTAGCGACTCTGCTGTAATGAGCAGGGCATCCATCTAATTGAAACCACATTTCAGTACGTTGTTGTAATGGGATGTTTTCTAAATAGTCAGAAAATTCATTCTCCAAGAAATTTAGAAAACGGTCCCCATTTAATCTTGCAGGTAAAAAAAACGGTCCCACTAAAACGTCGTTCCAAATTCCAAGCCAGACATTAACAGAAAACTCTTGCTGAAATTTGTATTCTCTAACAGACCTGGGATTTTGATGAGCCCATATATGATAATTCCTTTGATTAATTATTCCACCTCTGGTAAATGTTGCCTCATCTGACCACATTATTTTAGATGGAAATAAAATATCATTGTGGCATGTCTGAAGGTACCAGTTACAAAAGTTCAATCTGTTCCAATGATCTTGAGGTAATAAATTTTGCACTTTTTGAATGTGGTAGGGATAGCGATTATCTCCTTTTACAGTTCGCCAAATTGTTTGTGGTGACACTCCCAATACAGCCGACGCATTCCGAACGCTGGTCTCAGGATGATTGTCAAAATGTTGTAAAATACGATTCCCTGCCTGCAAATCTCTTCGTAACGCTGCTTGAAATCGGTTGTTTTCTTGTCGAATTGAAAATGTTCCAGTCTCTCGCAATCTATTAAATGTCAACATAAACACTCTTCGGTTTGGCACTCTTCTGTTTGGAAATCGTCGTGCATATTCTCGCACCGCCTTTAAAGCATTACCGTTGCAGAAACCGTATACAAAAACCATATCAGCATATTCACTATTAGAATACGTACGCGGCATATTGCAAAAGACAAAATTCATCTACTGTTAAAGGCTTTCAAAGAGCGACTGACAAATTCATAACAGAAAGTGGAAAATGTAATCAAATATGTCGGTGCTAGATATGGCAAGAAATGTAAACATTTTTTTTCGATTTCTCTGAAACGGAGCAAAAACGAGCATATGTCTATAGGACTTTTTTTCTTAGTTTTTTACTCCTCTACACGCTCCCGAAGTTTTGCCATTTAATTTGGAAACACCCTGTATATGTGTTATGGCCCAGAAAACAATTACATTTTGTAAATAAAAAATTGAAGATTACAAAACAGATAAGGTTTTATTTTTAAATTTAATCGATACACGTTTATGCGTATATAATACACCAAATTCAATTTAAAGTATATTTCAAGTATTAAAATAAAGATCAGCGCTTACGAAACGAGTTTTATTAAGTGCCGCTCTAATATAACTGGAAATACAAGTAGCTATAATATCCGGATTCCAGGAGTATATCAATGTACGGATAATGGTACAAACGGCAAAAGGGTTGCTCGTTTAGGGGTTAAAGCCGTGATAATCATGGATGACGCTGGTCGAAACAATGCGCCCGGCATCCGTCGCCCTGGCAGGGCGTGAGTTTCGTCTACGGATTGGGAGAAAAGCGGAGCGATGTCAGAGTACGGTGATGTATGACTGAAGCGAGCTCGGGAAATACCACGTGCCCCGCCACCTAGTATATAGCAGCCCGTAAGGATTAGGGTGGCGACCTACTATATTCTCCAACGCACAGTTTCGTAATGCAATTGGATTCCTTCGGCCATCAGCACCCTCTCTTTCATTCACCCTTAGATCTATCGTCATCGACTTTAACTGCGGGATCATTGCTCTTATGAAATTTTTTCTATTGAGTACTTCTTATGGAAGGATATAACTAATTTGATATTCTCGATGCAATGTACAATATTTATGATTAATAGGCATTAATATCAAATAGATATTAACACTATGAACATAAATAATTAATAATAATTTAATGATTAAGAATTGGAACCCAATTTTAATTTAAAACAGAATATATTTAACAATATAATTAATAATAAAATTATAATTTATAAAATAAAATAAATAATTAAAAAAAATAAAATTTGTGTAAAAAACACATTTAAAATAGAATACTTGAAAAAAATATTTCTTGAAATATTTATGGATATTTGAAGGAAATGTGTAGAGATTTCTGTCAGGCAATGTCTTCAGAAAGAAAATAAATAATCCACTCAGCAAACAAGAATGTAGTACCATTTATCGGTAATATTGACTACTTTCTTATCAGTTCCATTTGAGAACATTCAATTTCTCCATTTCACCGTAGCGCTGCAAAAGAATCAATCAAAGTTAGAGGTCAGCTTTGTGCAGCGTTGGAAAATGATGACGAACAAAAATTCTGTAATACAAATCTATTTATTTTTAATTAATTTAATATTTTATAATGAAGCAAAATCATATCATGCTGTCGTCATTATTCATGGAGTTCTCACTGGAAGTGATACCATGGAACTCATTAGCAACAGAATTAAAGAGGTGAGATGATAGTGGAGCAAAAAAAGGGTCGATTATAAACATCAACACCATTGTTTTATTATTCAAATATGCTGGTAAATTGATTTTTTATTACTTTTACATTTTTTCGCATAAATTATGTCGCCCATCTTTATTGATGAATATAATATGTTCTATTATAAAATTATTTGTAAATAAAGAAATTTTATTATAGTGTGTTCATTTTTATTTTTATTAAATAATATTTTGTGTTTTTGTGCGTCATACTGTCAATAAATTCACAATTATTTTTACGTTAAAAGCCAATAGTTTTTGTTTAAACAAATGTATTTTTATAAAAAAAAATTATATAATTTGTGATATATGAGTGTGAAAAGATTAAAATTTTTTACGTTCGATATATATATCTTCACAGATGCATCCTGGAACTCCAGTCTATAACACTGTTAGATTCGCAGGCTGGAGTAGCCTGGAACCAATGTGGAAACAGGTAGAAGAACTAGGCATGGATGTGCTTTCTATAGGTGCTATATTTCCTGAAGGGATTAATTTAATAGGTTATAGCCAAGGAGGTTTATTAGCTAGAGCCATATTGCAAAGATTTCCTATGCATAATGTTAGAAATTTTATTTCCCTAAGCTCACCACAAGCAGGGCAATATGGAAGTACGTATATTACGATATCTGAATAGAAAATAAAACAAAGATTTTGTTCTAATCATAAAATCCTGATTTTAGCACGTTTTCTGCATTTGATTTTCCCAGATTTAGTTTGTGAGACTGCTTACGAACTCTTTTATTCACAACTTGGACAATACACCAGTGTTGGAAATTATTGGAATGATCCTCATCATAAAGTTATTAACTTTAACCTGTCTTATATGTTAAATATATTATTGTATATTCTAATATACATTCATTTTTCTTTCAGGAATTGTATTATAAGTACAGCAAGTTTCTACCATATGTGAATAATGAAATCGACGTTTTCAATAATTCTGACTATAAAATAGGTTTAACCAAGCTGAACCGTATGATACTTATTGGAGGACCAAACGATGGTGTTATCACTCCATGGGAAAGCAGTCATTTTGGATATTATGACAATAACAACACTGTGATAGACATGCGTGATAGAGATATTTATAAAGATGATATGATTGGTTTAAAAACGTTAGATAAACAAGGCAAGTTGGAGATCATCACAGTACCAGGAATTTCTCATACTGAATGGCATAAAAATATTTCTATAGTAGATAAATTTTTGTTACCATACTTAGATTAGAAACAAAATAAAATTTAAGTAAAATGAGATTGAAAACTTGCCAAATGTATAACAAATATATTGTATAACAAACCATTTGTTATACACTGCTATGTCTAACAAATTTAAACATTAGAAAATTACTTTTATTATATTAAAATAAGTTAATATAAATTTATGACATATACCTGCATGGGTACACGGTTTTGTGTGCATGCATGCTAATTGTGTACATGTACTTGTTAACATATGTAGCACACACTAAGATTTTTATACATAATTTTTTTATACATATATATAAATATACAAAATAAAGTGAATCTCTATGTATTTCAAAATATATAATGTAAATTAATAAGAAAATTAATTTAATGTAAATTACATATTTAGATTTATATGTATAATGTAAATAGGAACATTTATGGATAGTTTTTATACTCATTAATAACTTTATTAAATTTTTTTCATTACAAAATTATCATCATATTACTATTATTTTTTCTTTGACTATTTTTCAGAATATTTTAAGAGTGTCTTAAGTATTGTTGGCATATAAAAAATTGTCTTGTATTATTAAATGTCTATATATACAGGTTTAACATTCGCGAATCATAACAAGAATATTCTTGAAAAAATATAAAAATATTTGCTATGTATTTGTCACTCCGAGCAGTAATTTATCGAACATTAAAATTAAAAAGCCAATTATAGATTACAGTTAAACATTGTTCCGTTAAACAGTAATTTTGTGGAAGACGATCAAAGTTAAATATATATAGTTGAGATAAAGATTAAAAGTAATAGTTCAACTATAATCTATAATTGAGTTTTTTTAACATTAATGTCTGAACAATTATTACTCGGAACAACAAGTGGCAAATACTTTCATAACTTTTTTTAAACTTTTTTGGTATCTTATCTATGTATTTTAGAACTCCCTCTGTAGATATCTACATACATATCATATTAGAGATTCTTAAGATAAAAAATTTTAAACTGTTATCACATACGTTCAATATAATGATCCACATAATCATTTAGAACTTTTTATTATGAGTGAAACGTGTGATGAGATCCAATGCCCATTTTGGTTGATCCGAAGGAACCATATGACCTGCATTTCGTACGAGAACTTCTGTTAAATTGTCAACAGTTTTTATATAGCCCGCTACTTTGTTTCCAACCATCCATATTTTTCTTGACGCTTTTGTATACTTGTCTGCTCCGGACCATTTTAAATGTTTTAAGTAATTTTCCGTGAGTGGATATGCCACGATAATATCTAATTGTCCATTGTAAATAAGTATTCTATAATACTGTAGAAGATCCGTCAATAAAGGTGCTATGGATTGCATGACGTCTTCTTTCAAATGTTCCTCGATAGTTTTGGTTTCAACATGAAAAGTGCTATTGCCAACGTGTATAGCATGTCTAATCTCAGCTCTCTGAACCCATTCAGACATCCAATCGGAATCATTGCTATCTTTCGTAAACAAATAGTTGAAATAATAATCGAAACCAGTTAGATTATGAAATAGGGATGGCATGCCATTTAGATCACCATTAAGGAGTGTATCAAATATTTCAAATGCTTCGAGATATTTCTTCTGTTTAATAAATTCGCGACTCTTGTTTTCATATACTTGAAATTGAGTTTTCCCATTTTCATCTATCAGCCCGAGTTGATACAAATAATCGCTATATAGCAATTGATTCTCTGGATCACACAGTCCGTTACCAATAGAAAGGCCTTTTAAGTTGATTTTTGTTTCTGTTTTGATGTTATAATTTTTAATGGTATAAGACACTGATGGTACATATTTCCCAGCATATGATTCACCAGTGACAAAGAAATCATTGTCTTGTAGCTCTGGGAATAACAAAAAGAATTGTACCAAGGCAGTAAGAATATCTTTTCCTACTTGTGTTTCATTCTTTACATATCCTCTTTCATCATCAGTGAAACTATATCCGGTACCAACTGGGTTATCAATATATATTAAATTATGTGCTATATTCCATGAATATTTTCGCATTGTCAGAGTTTTGTTAGCAGTAACTACAAATGGACCATTTTCCATAAAAAGACCAAACATAGAAGTTGTTCCTGGGCCACCTTGCAGCCACAATATTACTGGGGCAGTCTTTGGATTGTGCTATGGCATACAAATAATGATTGTTTAATAATTTTAATCTTGATTGTAAACTATCTTAATTTGTGTAATAGAGTACCTAATAATCATAAACTACCTAATCATACAATCTATATCTACAATTTTTAATGCTTTAAGGATTACGTAGATCATAAGTACTTGTAAAAAATATGTTAACAAGAGCAAATAAAATTTAAAACAAATATGGAAATTTTTGTCGTATGTATAACACTATATAATTAAAAAATTTCTTATGATAACAATCATAGTAAATAAACTATCAGCAATATGCTAACAAATTGATATCAATTGTGTTTGTATTAAACATGTATTGCCTATTCATATAGAACTTTATGTAATTTGACACGACCAACAGAGCAGCGGCAGAAACTGAACGAATCTATTGAATGCAGAAATTGTATGGAATCTATAGCCTTTCTATTTAAGTATAAATTCAATCGTAGTTCAAATTTTGCAGAAAATGTAGTAGCACTTTGCAAAATCTGTTTTCTATAGATTTGGTTGTGTAGGTATAATAGATCTCTTTTATAAAAAGATTATTAATCGTTACTTACCATGGCTGGAAAAAACCAGAAGAACAGATTAGAATTGTACGTTTTATTAACTGTGAGATAACCTGAGTAACTGCTAATATCGCCCATCTCTTTATGTTGGACGAGAGCCTTTGTTCGCGCCTCGTCAATTTTTCCATTTTCAATTAAAGGCGTCAGGAAAAGCGGCGCACCAACATCCTCCTCATCGGTGAGTTGAAACTGCTTCAATTTGGGATATACATTCAAAAATCCACTTATACTTTCGTGCGGTAATACGAGCAATAATGTGCTCAAAGTTAGCATAAGAACGCTGTACATTGTTAACTCAAAGTTACAATCGATACTGCCTGATATTGCCTTGCTGTACTGAGTGCTGAACTAATTGAACTCAACAAATGTATCTAATTGTAGCTTGTCATGTTAATTATTGCTGAATCGATATAATCGTTTTGTTCTTATCAATGATACGACTAATATATGAAAATAGGTTACAACACGTGACCATGTTATTATGGAGTGCGTTCCAAAAGGCTATTCTTTTTTGTTAAATTTTTGCACCACTTCATCTTTTTTCCTTTTCTCTCCAGGAGAAAAGAAAAGAAAGAAAGATGAACTGGTGCAAAAATTTAGCCAAAAGACGGTCTTGAACATAAGATCTGACTATGAATACCGGCCTATGAATACCGGCCTAAGTAAATAGTAAATTATTCAGACACTTAAGTATTATTTAATTGTAAGGGGTTCGTTGGTTCTTATAAATGATTTAAATGGCAACATTTGAAATTATGGCAAAATAATATATATATGTAGAAGATTGATTGGTTAATTCGCTTGTTACTATGCAGATTATCACCAGTATATGTACAAAGGCTGCATTCGGAAACGTCGGATGCCTCCGATGCCTCGGATTCATTATCTGTCCTTGTTTAACATTAAATGTTTAACATTAAATTTAACATTTAATGTTAAACAAGGACAGATAATGAATCCGAGGCATCGGAGGCATCCGAGCGACGTTTCCGAACGCAACCAAAGCTGTAAGCGCGGCATTTGCCGTTTGCTATACTATCAGCTGATCAACCTAACTGCAACCAAGGTAGCTGAAAGCAATATATTTTCTTCGCATTTGAGTTTTGAATCTGTTGTGTCGTAGAAACCGCGTTGGCGATCGTACGATAAGGTTAGCGTGCCGTATAATATACGGCGTATATTATATAGGTAGTGTCTAAGCTTGATTTAGCGCCGAGATACTACCGTGTCTCCAGATATAATTTATATATGTATATATATATATATATATATACATAATTTCGATTCTAGTTGAGTATTATAGCTACTATTGTGCGTCGTAAATTTATAGATGCCTGTTCATCAGAACCGTAATATTAATAATTTATTGTCTTTTATCATGATATAATAATAATAATAATACAAAATTTCTTGGTTATTAATTATTAAATTGTGCAAAATATCGGATTCTCTATTAAATGTCAAAAAAGTTTATTAATTTTATGTATCTTTTTCTTTTTACAGTTGCTGTGATATGTCTATTGTAGACATCAAGTCAGATATTGACATACATCTACATACGGATATTTAAAATGAATGATTCTTTCCTAGAAGAGTTAGAACTGATACCAAAAGAATCAAAGAAGACACCTCAGCAACCAGATCGCCATGTAACTACCAGGCATGCTACTTCATCTCCTTTAACTCATTTCTCAGAACAAGGTGAAAGAGATGATATTTTGCGACAGAAGGAACATTTTACGATAACAATTCCAAGTACACCTGATATAAAAATCATAGATAGTAAAGAATCTTCTTGGAAAAATTCCAAGAAACAATCTGATCAAAATGTGAAAAAACATTCTGTGAATGTAAAAGCATCAGAGAAAACAGAGAAGATTGCAGACAGCAAAGGAAGGTCTTCGGATACGAAAATAAAAATGAGCAATAGTAATCAGCAAAGTATTAGCGGAGAACAAAAAATAAAACTTCACGAAGCAAAATATTCTAAAGCACCTGAAAACAAAGATCGTAAACGACGTTCAGGATCGTATAAAGAAATCATTTATGCCACAAATACTTTCTCTAAGGAGAATAAACGTTCTCTTGATTCTTCTATTAATAATTCTTCAGATACTTCTAGTAAGGAAAATAGTCGTCCCTCTGATTCTTCCAAGGAGGCTGGTCCTCACATTCCAATTAAAGAGAAAGAAAAGTTAACTGATAAATTGAGAAAATCAGGTGTAAAAATACAAGATCAAGATCCAGTTGTTTTACTTACTGCTATCAAAGAATTGATAAGCACATATACTAAGCAAGAAAGTACAAAAATTCTACGTGCTATGCAGGAGCTACACATAAATTCTCAAGCTACCTTGATAAAAAACCTTTTGAACCAGACAGATGATCTGGTTAAAGAAATGCATCCCAGCAAAGAGTCAGCTAGAATGAAAGCATTGATTGATGAGAATGAACAATTACAACAGGAGTTAATGGCTTTGCGAATGAGAAACGAAAGTTTACAAAATAAATTAGAAGAACTTGAATTTTTGAGACAAGAAAATGCGACGTTAAAATTAAAGTATAACGAGCTAACTCAGACATAATATAATTGCGTTAAATATTGGACCACGAAATATTTTGTTTTTTGCACAAAGTGCTAATTAGGATATTCATAATTTATTTTAATCGCTTGACATTTTAAAAGATATATAGTAAAATTGAGAAAAATATTTTTTGCACGAAAACTGCCATAAGAGATTACA
Source organism: Mycetomoellerius zeteki (assembly GCF_001594055.1). NCBI lineage: Eukaryota > Metazoa > Arthropoda > Insecta > Hymenoptera > Formicidae > Mycetomoellerius > Mycetomoellerius zeteki. Next base: position 411,460 of record NW_017257295.1, read on the forward strand.
CTTACTAAACTACTAAATTACTAATATTTGCATTTATTTTTATCTAATGCCATGGTAATATAGTAATGATATAAAGAACATTTAAGTATTAATACATATAGTGAAATATAAGCGTATTGACTTATTAAAATATCGACGACATTATATATCGTTAAAATAATTTATTTTTTTACAAAAATGTTAGATACTAGTGTTTAGATGTATGCGCACTATTTTAAGGGTTTATCCTATAATAAAGATTTTGTAACATTTAATAAATGAGTTTATATTTGCTTACAAAATTGTTTTTATGTTTCAAATTCCATAGTTCCTTGTATCAAAGTTAATAGGACACAATTTTATTCTTTAATACTGTTGAAATATTTAACGCGGAAAATTAAATTCTAAATTTAATGATTTATCGAAATAAATGAAATTATTTGATTCATCAAGTATTGATAAAGTTCTTAGAATATTAAAAGGTATTTTTTGAAAACAAAAGTATATATATTTGGAATATCAATATCTTAATAATTCGTATTAGTGAGCTGCTATATTTTCATATACACATATTATTTATAAACAATATAAACACTTTCTTGCGATGATACATTTTTCATGAAATACTTCAAGTATCGATAACTTTGGCAAATTAGCCAAATTGCAAAGCTGTACTCATTCGCAAAAAATACGTATAAAAACGATTGAGAAATCATATCAATTTATCATTAATATCTTACAAATAACTTAATTTTAAAGTCTTAAATGCACAATCTAAAAACATGCGTATATTTCACTAAACACACAAATTTCGACGATAACGGTATTTTAAAATAATTGCATTGTTTATTGACAGATAAATTCATTTAAAAAAAATTTATAGTAGCGTTTTGCAAATATATTTTGCGCGAAAGTTTTAATGCACAATTAAAGCGCATTAATTAATTTGTTTGAACAAAATTCATAAATATAAATACACTATAAAATCTGTTGGAAGTAGACTGCAAAATATTTGCTACATTGGCAAAATGTGAACATAAATATAACAGAATCTGTTAATAAAATATAGTAAATTAATCGCTTAAATCAAATCTGCCATTTCATTATCATTTAAATAATATATTAAATTTATATAATAATTATATATGTATACAAAACAATTGTACATATGCGTATACATACATAATACTGAATGTAAGAATAATTATTATATTAAAATTATTTTATGATAAATACGATGGTATTAAATTTTTAAGTTCTGCATGAGATAAAAATTTCTTTTAAATTTGAAAATGTACATGATGTTATAGTATTTGCAAACTTCTTTTACCATATTTTTTTATTATTGAGATATAAATTATTCACTTATATTACAATGATAATTATCTTTATTTTCTTAACATGTTTATAATATTTTGATAAAAATATTTGTATTGCATAACCTTGGTCAGGCATTTGATTTTTCAGCAAAATCTATTAATTGAGCTCTTTTTAATTTTTCTGACAATTGTTTATAGCAATTTTTTAAAATAATAAATATCCGTCAAATAAAAAATATGATTCAATATTCGATTATGGAAGAGAAATATGCGAACACACTCACATGCACACATACTCGTATGTGTATATATATATATATATTAATATATATATATATATAAACGTAAATTCATTATTGGACGAAAATTCGAAATTGTTCTTCAAGCTTGAAATTTTTTCGTCCAATTCTTTGGATATTCCCGGTAAAAATTTTGTCATGTAAAAACGTATAAAGTCATACAAATTAATAAATATATTATAATTACACTTTTTCCCGGGAGGTAAAAGTTATTTTTCTGAATATATTTCAAATTATTCTTATTTCAATTATTTTCCCCTATAATATACATAGATAAAGATTATACAAAAGGATGAAGATATCTATATTGACATTTTTAATGTATAATTTGTATATAATCTATTTATTTGTATTTGTGTATATATTTTTATACTGAAAAATTTTTTATCTCTCTCTCTCTCAGGTTTAATCCGAAGAATTGGATGCTCATATTTTCTAATATAATTTTAGAAGTGATTTTAAAAACGATTTCCACTATAAATATTGTCATATTTATTCTGAAAGAAAAATTATCTTGAAGAAATTCATTCAAAATTTTCTGTATATATTACGTATATAGTACCTGTGTCTATTGCACAATACGTGACAATACGCATACAAATCATTAATTACTTAAGAACTGATATTTTCTACATTCAGTCACGACGAGTCGATGGTTCTGCTTGTCTCCTTCCTTCTTCTGGTATTTCTTCTCTCTCTTCATATTGATCTTCGTTATCAGTTCGCTCTCCTTCTTCGGGCGGTCTTGTCCATCTAACGAAACGATTTTTTGCAATCATATTTATTGAAAAATGAGTTTTTTCTTTATGTCTATTGTTTTGTCTTAATTCATATTTGTGAATTAATTCTTCTCTGTTACTTTATGTTTGTGCTATTGTCATGTTTAAGTGTGTACTTATATCCGTGTGCATGTCTCAATCAAATAAGTATGAGAATATAGTCAAACAAATCTCATAATATAAAATATAAAATTGAATGAAAATATAAAATTTATATCTATCTCATTGTTAATCATTAATCGTTGCTCGTAATTATCATCGATAATTGCAACTTTGGTACAGTTTGCTATAGATTTTTATCTCAAAATCTTTGTCATTGAAGCCTTAGCCTAATTATGATTTTATACATAGATATAATAAAAAAAAATTGCAAAATTTTAATATCTATTATAATCTAAAAATGGTGCAAAATCTAACCTGATTAGTGTTTCCGGTGATCTGTAGAGGAAGATCAATTTGGCAAACAAGTCTTCTTCGAGACATAAATCGCCACTCTCGCGGACCAAGTAAATATCTAAGCAAAGGCGAAGGATTCTGTCGACATAGGGTAAATCATCGAACATAATCTTGGGCGCCATATCACTGACGATTTTCCGCATCATTTGACTTATAACTATCACCGCCGTAGTATACAATCCTATGATCCTGTTTGTAATTATGTAATTTTTAATCAATGAATTGTAATAACGATTTCATAAAATTATTATAATTTTACGAAGAACTCTTCATAAATTTTGTCATAAGAATATCTATGAAAATCAACTATTTCATTATTAATTTACCCAAATCCACTGATGAAGCTTAAGCTCTCGGGGAATGCCTTGTCGTTGAATAGGAACATCATAATATAGTTACAATCATTTAGTGGTATCTGATTAAAAAAATCGGAGCTTGTGCATGCTTCACGAACTATCCACCATTGTTTATGATCACAACATGTCATGTCCGTTGATAATTGGATACTCATGTTTCTATAAAGGTACCTGTCGTCTGTGTCAGATTGATCTTCTGCTAGAAACATATTATAAATAATATTCTTTTTTACACGTTGCTTAATTTTACACGTTCAATTGCTTACGTAAATGTAGCGGTTCCATTAATTGTGTAACAACACTGATGGTTCTAGCAGTGACTTTTAAAAATTTCGGAAAAGCACTTTGCAATAGTACTGTCGCATTCGTTGCACCAGGATCCTTACTTAACATGTCCACTAATGTTTGTCTTACAGGATTAAACTCTCCGTTTACGTACGCTGGCAATGTTATGTTACGATCTGTTACAGTGATTCCACTGGCATCTTTGATATCTGTTTTCCTTGAAACTGCCCATTCCACATGTACACTTATTGTTGTAGTATTAGAGGCCAGTTCTGCTATCAATCTGAAAAAGATGATAATATAATAAGTGTTTGTTTTTAAATGTGTTTCTGTAACATAAAACTCTTATATTATCTGACATTTTTAATTCTTTTTCAGAAGAATAGTATCTATATGATACTTTTTTATTAACTTTTTATTAAACTATCAGGCTTTGTTAGTTATATATATTTTTATAGTTACATTTACTAATATGCATATATCAGTTATATATATTTTCAGATTTTAATTGCAATAATTTTTTTCTTATATAGATTACCTTTCTTTATCAGGTGGGGAAATACCCCAAAGTGTTCCTGAGGAAATACTAAATCTTACTGCAGCTACATCAGAATGAATGTAATTTTCGAAGAAAGTGACAGCTGACTTCTCTGTCGAATATATTTCTAAATTTGTAAGAATTTTGTAATCCGTTTCTGTATATTCGATGATAGAACTGCCTTGTGCCGACATGGAATAGATGGGTTCGTATGGACCGATTCGTACTTTCATGGATACATCATAAGGTAAATTGGACTCGCCAACGGTGCTACCAAGGGCAAAGAGAAGCAAAGGGAACCAGATTAAGCCAATTATGAGTAAAAGAACACTCCCGCCTACCAAGTACTTGCTCATTTGTTTTTTCTTTACTCCTCGTGGTTGAGGGTAGTCTGATTCGACTCCTCGCATACACTAAAATTTTATAAAATAATATACTTATTACAATTTTTATGTATTACTTATTTGGCGCATGTTATTTAATTTAATATTTTTATGCTAAAATAAGTCAATTACATATCTTCTCATACAAAATTTATATGAAAATTTTAAATAAATATTTTTAAGGATGTATCTGATACAATCGTTGACAAAAGTCCCCCAAATTCGAAATATTTGCATAACTGCACCAAACGTGTAGTAAATCTAGTGATAACTTATATAAATGGTAGATAATACAATATATTTATTTTTAAAAAGTTATTTTTCACTTTTTCAATATTTTATTAACTTTATTTGTCATTTTTTAACTTTCTATAACAAAACATTATTTATCAGTGCAAAATGGAAAAAGTAATTGAAATATGGTTAAAAAAGATAAATATGCATTATTTAAACAATATAAATATACTATTATAGTAGAATATGACAGAATATGCCATATTGAACCATACATACCGCAAAATTGTTATGAACAATAATTTCTCTGAAACCGCGTCGTGAAAATTAATCTAATTTTGTAAAAAGTTCCAGTAATTTAGGATCTATACGTATAAAAAAAATTAAACTTTTGGTACTATTCTTCAATACTTTTATTACTAATTACATTCGACAAAGTTGCATTTCCCGTAAGAAACGTCTTTTATAGAAAATTTAATACTAATAGTGGCCAATTAATCACTTATTTTCACACAGTATTAAAAATACTATTAATAATATTTTTAATACTTAAAATAAGTTATTAATTGGCCAGTACTAGTATTAAATTTTTATAATCATCATAATTAAAATAATAATTATTCTCTAACGGTTTAGTGAATCTACTTGAAATTTTTTTTAGTATATTACAGATAACAAAGGAAGAGTTTCCCAAAGTTTCATCAATTCAGATACATCCTTAAGAGAATTGAAAAAATTTATTCCAAAAGCATTATACATCCTATAAAACTTACTTTAATTTGATAAATACTAGCAAAGACATCTTCCATCTTAAACCAATCCATTATAGTCATGGACGTGTCAGTCCAAATCCAATCCATCACTGCCCGAAGTTCAAAAAGGAATGGAACTAACATAAATCTACAAAATAATTTACTTAGATCCTATAATAAAAATAATAGAAACATTTAATAAACATTTCACTAACCCTTTAAATAGGGTATAATTCACAACGCTGTACTTCTTGCACAGGAAATTACCCAATATTCGAGTTGGATATCCTTGTCGTAATTGATAAGCCGCTAGTAAAAGATAAAAGCATTTCACCATGTACCAGATTTGTGGCGGAAGTTTATCATTAAATTGTCTGTAATTATAAATATATATTATATATATTACATATGATATATAAATGTTAAAAATGAAAAATAATGTACGATATCTTACCTCTCTGTCACGCTCGGTAAAATGAAAAACATCCATAGATGAACACCAAGTACTAAGCAGTATTGGAAAATTAACTTTCCCACAATAGATTTTTTGAGGAAAAGGGCTCTATCGATAACAATTAGAGCAAATTGTAACAATAACATTAATAGGAAGGGCATAGGAACTCGATTTTCTTGCAAATAAGCCGCTACACCGCCATCGCCTTGCTGAGTCTAAAGTTATAAAATATATTTAATATTGAAGTATATCATCCTTTATGTAAACAAATATTATTTATATGAATATCAATAATAATTTTATTAAGTCACCTCCCCTCTTTTTTTATATACTTACTCCAAATGCAGAAAATCCGAAAATAAGCAGAAGGAAATTAAAGAAATCACAAAGGAACATGTAGGCGTAAACATTCGTTTTTTCTTTGCCAGCTGGATCAATAATTCTCTTAAAGAAGTTTTTCATTGGTTCAGTGTGTTTAGTAACTCTGCAAAATTCAAAAATATAATTTAACGAAGCAAGTTAATAAGACTTACATAAAACATGCTTAAATAAAATAATTACTTACGCTGTATTCATCGTTTCAGAAAATTTACTGTGAGGATCTTTTCCTTGCACAGCTACAAGTTTCTTGTTCTCATCTGTTACGGATGGAACATTATCATCTGATACAGGGTCGTTCGAAGATTGTTTTTGAGATTCTTCTACCTCTACATGAGAACTACAACACGTTAAAAAATAAGTAATATATTTATTGATATCATCAAAATTTTAGATGTAAAAATTTTTAAACTTTTTTCGAATAGAGATTCTAACGTACTCGCTTTCTTTTTGTATGTCAAGTTCTTCTTGTTCTTTGTCTGAAAATGATGGTTTTGCCTGCACTGCAGGTAACTGAGAAGGAATTATTTTTCGTGGAGATGCAGCTGTCCATTGACCCAAGGATTTTAACATAAGTCTATAGACCAATCATAAGCATTATTTCTTTATAAAATATTTTTGTGTACGTAATTATTATTTTTATATATTGTTTTTTTTTATTTGTACCTATGGAAGAATAGCATAAGGAGCAATAATAAATCCCATAGAGCGTAATTGGAACTTTTTAAAACACCAATAATCCTCGGCTCATACAGTGGATGGCTTATTGGGGCCTTTTGATTCCAGGGAATCAATTCCAATTGGAAAATACATTTTATTATGACAATGACCTAAAAATTGAAATACTTACATCAAGATTCTTTATATGTATATATTTAGACATAAATGGGATATGCTTCTTACTTCGACGTATGCGATCATTGTTATCCAGAATGTTTTCGAGGGTCGTGGGATCGTTAAAGAACCCCATAAGAATATCATAAGCGGCAATGGTGTCGAGAGTACTGACGCGTTCTTAATTTGATGTATAAACACCGTAAAATAACAAAGTAGACTAGAATGCGCCAAAATTCCAAACCAGATAGACGCTGCTAATTGTACGATGGGAGGTTGATCCACTTCTGAGAGTTCTCCAATTTCTTCTTCTTGTTCGATTGCCAAGGTTTGCGAGAAAAGTGTGCTGCTTACATAAAATCTTTAAGTTAATTATATTTTGTAGTTTAAATAAATTATTCAACATAAATTTACATAGAAGAAAGATGATCTAGCTGTTACATGTTATACATAACAAATAAACATTATTTAAAGTATAAAAATTCGCATATAAAATAAAAATAGATATAAATATACAAAATTATTACTTAAATAGAAAAATTTAGCGAATTTCTGTATGCACATATAGGAATAATTTTAGATATCAAAATTGAATAAAATAACAGATGCATCTTTCTTTTCAGAGAAATTGATATCAAAAGCACATTTAAAGCCCAGTTCAGAAACCGTGAAACCTGAAAATGGAACTAAAGACATTCGACAACATTAATGTGTTTGCCACAGTGGACATTATTCATTTTCGTCGTTCACTGTATACAATAATAATCAAAGATCGAGACACGCAAGTTGCATATCGCGCAAGTCAATTTTTTGCTCTCTTCGTGTCAGGAAGCGATCCTTTTTGCCACAAAACAAAGTAGAGGTGGCAATTAATTAGATATAAAAGGATCTTATCTGACGTGCCGCATGCGAGGAGAGGCGTGCGAATAGTGCATTTATAAAATAGTAAAAAAATCAAACACATTGAGATGCTTGGGTTTCACGACACTTTTGATACCTGGAGGAGGACATGTCCAATCCTCGCTCCAAACTCGGCGCCAGAATTCGGATGTGCGGCACTGCCAGCGAGCTCCTCTTCCTGACACAAACAACACCACACTCACGAGAGTAAAGAATTTTAATCATAATTTTAAAACATTATATTATCAATTCTACTATTCACGAAGAAAAAAGATAATAATAAGAGATAAATTTGGAAGAAGAATTATATTAAAATAAATTATAAAAAAACATTGAAAAAATATATTATGTCAGAATATTACATCAAGCGATCTAGCTATAATTTAAATATTTGTTGTTTCTTCGTTACAATAGATATGTCACGTGGGCGTAATAGAACTTACAGCAATTGATCTGATTCCTCAATCATGAAATGATTTTTATGCCACGCAGATAGTATGCTATTATTTCGAAGGACATCATTATTTCAGTTACCTAATTTTTTTTACTAACAGGGCTTAAATTTTTTCATCATAGATTAATATTTGTTGCTCTAGTTCATATAAGATCATGTGAAATATAATATAAAAATTTTTTAATATTCTTTAAATTCTGCCTAATTTTGATTTATTAAACAAATAAAAAATTTTTATTTTTATTATAATCAAAAGATTTATAATTTAAGAAATAGCAAAATATAAAACTGAATTTTATTTTAACAAGTTATAATATATAGCTTAAATATTTCTTTTTTTTTCTAATTAGACTTAAAATAAAAATAAACTTGTATATATTTTGTATATTATTTAATTTATTACTTTCTATATTATGAATATTATAAATAACAAAAAATTTAAAAAACCAAAACAATGATTTTATCGTAGTTTGTCGCAAATGAAATTAAGAAAAAATTAACTGTAATTTCCATAAATTACAATATAAATAATTGTTATAGAGACAAAATTCGATATTAGTTTGATGTAATAAATGTACAAAAATTTTTGCTAAGTGCACAATAAATTGAATTTTTGCTAAGTGTACAAACACTTTTGCTAAGTGCACAATAAATTAAACACATAATACATTTATAAAATATCTATCAAAGCAATTCACACAAAATAAAAGCCCTTACCTATCATCTTGTGGTTGCGGTTGGCTCGGACCTTCTCCAGGATCATACTGCTCCTCCGTATTGCCATTTGTAGCCGATCTGTTACAGCGAGCACATTTACTACTAGCATCTACGTATTTTCATTTCAGTTTGGAAATCGCTAAAACTATTTTTTATACTTACACATATTCTTTAAAGGTTACATTTCAGATTTTTTAAAGATTTATTATCGGGATATATCGAAAAAGCATGAGTTGTAATTATGCTTTTGACGCCAACTAATTTTGAAGTATGCTTTGCAACATTGAATAACAAAAATGTAATTCTTTACCACATTTTAAAATAATGTTACATAGCTATAAAAACAAATATTGAATTATCCAGTAGTTAGATAGTTTATAGATACGTTACACATGTACGGTAAAGCATTTATAAAAAGTAAAAAAATTAAATTAAAGTAAAAAAATTATGTTGCACAATGTATTTACATAAGAGATCGGCATCTTGTAAAAGATGTTTGAACAAAACGTATACACAAAAATAGCAGCAATACAAAATAGAAATAATTTAAGCAACTATAATATTATATTTACAAGTTAATGTTTGAAAAGCCAGAATAGTACAAAAAATTAAATAATACTCCTAATATATAATTTTATAATTAAATATATAATTAACAATAGATAAATTTTCCTAAAAAAAAGAAGAATGAAAAGGTAACTCAAAGATTTTTTAAATAGTAATAAATATACAGTCTCTCAATTTTATTAAAAAAATATAATGCCTTTAATTTTAGTGTTATGACTAAAAAGTTTTTATAGAGAGCAAACTCTTACCGTTCTTGTATCAGAGGCTGCCACATTTGATTAATTCCTAATCGCATTCCCATTCTAAAATCTGGTTTCGCCTAAATATAATAATTGTCAAGTATTAAAAAAATATTACAGTACGCTTATTTATTTGTAAATTAACTTCAATTTAAAAATAATAATTTGTATATACCTTTAGCATCTTTTTTTCCTTTGCTAAAACCTTGCGAATATATCTGTAGTCGTAGGAGAATCGATTTAGATATTTTGTCATCGAAGTTAGAGTACTGTTAATCATCACCAAGAGAAACTTGAAGTACGTAAAGAATGAGACTTTGTTCTGTTCTTCTTCTTTCTTGTCGCTCTCCTTATCTTCTATTTTCTCTTCTTCTCTATCCGATGGTTCTGGTGTTTTGGCCAAGTCTGTAGCTTCTTTTTCTTCCGTTTCCATCTCCACTGAAGTGAGACTCGTTCGATCGGGACCCTAAATAATTTTACATAAGTTTTATATATTGGGAAATATTGCTTGGTGCTTAAACCGTGACCGTGTGCTTGAAATTAATTAAGTCTGCTGAGAAAAATGCATAAATGCATATGGTATAACGTGTATCACACACAGTGCATCGAATAATTGTTGTATCTCTATAAAAATTTTAAACGAAATAAAGTAATTTTTAAATACTGTTAAGTTTCAAATATTTTATTTAATAATACTTGAGTTTCAAAAATCTTAACTTTGAATTAAATAATTATCCATAACAGGATTTTATTATAATTAAGATTTATATTTTTGAATTTTGATTACTTAATATTTATTTTATACTTACTCTTACTGTACAATAAGCGTACAATAAGCATTACAAGTGATTACAAAGACTACATGTAGAAAATATGAAATTGGTCTTCATATAAAATATAAATGTGTATATAAGTGACGAAATACCTTACCATCATTCTGTGATTATAACACATATAAATTAATAAAAAATAAGTACAATGTTAAACGATGTGAAGACGATAAAGACAATAGTAAGACTTTGTATCCAATACTGCTCCTACGAAGCTGAGAGTTCATAAAAGAAGAAGATATATCATCGAGCACTAAAAGCGTTATGCAAATATAAAAGAATAATCCACTTGCCATATAGAATTCGTTGCTGTGACTGCTTTGTATTACTTGTTATTGTGTGTTAATTTATATTTAATAAAAAAACAAAAAATAAATAAAAATATAGCGGAAAGTTTTTGTTAAAATACAAATTAAACTGAATTAAAAATATCTTACAAACTGCCTTAAACAGATTTGGAATGAGATATTAATATTAAAAAGAAAATAATAGAAATGTTATTGTTAATAAAAATAAATCACAGCAAGTTAATATAATTTGTAAAAAGTAAAATTAATTGCATAATAAAATCGAGATGCACATAAAGTAGAACAGATTGCTTTATCGCACAGATGAACGATAAAGCAATAGTACAACGGTACAAGAAGAATATACTAGCACAAAAGTAGTACAAAACGATCCATAGAAAGCCAATAGCCAAGAGTCGAATCTTATTTAGGAGACAATCTACTGTTGAATGTTTCCAGGGATTTAACAAAAATAAAAAGAGGTATTTTGTCAAAATAAATACAAAATTAATATAAATTTTTTTTAAAGTGACTGAAAAATATATTAATATGACTTTACTGCTATATATTTTTGTATAAAATGTGGATTTAAATCTCCTATAAAAAAGAATCAACTGCAAGAATCAATTGCACCAACGGTGAGATCTGCCTTCAATAATTCAGTTTTAAAGACAGTATTATATACAAGAGTGAAGAGTGACAGTTATAGGCAGACAAATGCCTGCAGCGGTCATGCAGCCTTTTACTGGGAATCGGGATGTCTCACATCGGTGGCCATAGCAGTGTCGGTCTCGGAGTGAGCGCTCAAATAGGACATGGATGATTTCTTCCGTGTCAAAGGTACACTTCTACGTCGGAGTCTCAGGGCGTCCTTTTCTGTTCCTCCGTACATGGCGACATGCGTCGCGATCTCAATGTCTGTCTTAATCAGCGTGTTCATCAACTGTAAGGAGACTTACGCGTCAGTTCCATCGATCGATTTCGTGCCATCGTTGGCCCGGACGTATTGCAGGATCCCTCCTCGAGGAGGAGAGAGAAAAAGAAAAAAGTGAGCTACCAATGCATAAATTCAGAGCGAAAGAAAGATAAGGGGAATTGGTAACACATACGAAGAAATTTTGGTTGCAATTATCTCAGAGAGAGAGAGAGAGAGAGAGAAAGAGAGAGAGATGCACCATTCGGTTTTATAGTGGTCCATTCGAAATACTTTTTCAGGAAAATTTAAAAATATCTTTTTTTAGTAGATTTATTGTAGTATCAATATATATAACATTGTGGTATACATATACACACAATTTTTTCGTACAAATACAACAAATATTTTACGTAAATACGTATATAATGTTGAAATTAAATTTTATATTTGAAATGTTTCCAAGCAATTCGATGGACCATAATATCTTAATTGAGGGATTAGTGAATCTTAATAAAAATCCAGGTTTGTGAATCGGCATTTTACAACATCAGTCACTCAAGTTCATATCGGAAGTTCATTCTTGAAGAAAACAAAATGGTTTTGACGTGATAAATATTTCTTCCAATTTTACTTACTTCTGAAACAGTCATTCTCCTTCCTTTCCGTTCTTGTTCACGGCGGCGTTCTTTTTCCTTCTTTTCAATATCGCTATCAGAAACAAGATCAGTAACGTCATCGTCATCCAGATCATCAAACATGTAGTAGTCGCCCGATCTGATTGCTAATTGTAAAAAGAATTATCAGTTATTAATAAGTCATTACTTTCATTACGTAAGCAAAAGCCATGCATATATAAGTGACTGTGGTATCATTAGAAAAAAGTGCAAGGACGTTTGAACACAATTTGTGAATATTATATTCTAATTTTGAAATAATTATAATATCTCTATTAAATAAAAATAAACAAATATACATAAAAATATGCCAATAATAGATCAACTATACATATATAATTTTATAACACATCAGCTACTTTAAACTGTACATTAGATTATCCTTTAGATTAAACTGTACATTTTATATACAAATGAAATTATAAAATTAATCTGGGACTATGACATCAGTTGTTAGGATAATGCTCAGCTGTAAAAAATGTACAATTACCCTCTCTGTTGGTTTGCGGCGAACGAATTTTGTACAATGGCCGTGTTCTTGGATAGAGTTCATCTAACAGAAAGACACAAGAAATAAAATAAAGATATGGAAAATAAAAATCTATATACCTATATTGATACAACACATAATATATTATAATATGTTACATCGGAATTAAATCCTTCGATTCCGTTGTTGATTGGATTGCTGAAAAGTTACAACCCATCAGTATACTCGTATATAAAAGCAATTCCTCTGTTGTTCATAAAATTTCTGGATTTTTGAATTTTTATGTACATAATAAGATTTTATAAGATTGAAGAAAGAATTGTAAAATGATAACAGATACGGTGATGAATGAAAATAAAAGAAGTATTTGAAAAATAATGAAATGATTGCGAAAAGATAAAAGCAATATCATAAAGGAAATTAAGGAAATAAAGAAATATGAAGTATTTAATTCGATCTTCATAGAAATATGCGTAGATAAGCAAACCTGCAAATATAGCATTTATATACAAAGATACTTAGCTCAATATATTTTATTATACGATATATTTCATTATCAAAAAACAAATTTAGAAGTCGCTTCTAATAAGACGAGACGAACATTATAGACACTGCTTCAGGTGTTTCGCGGAAGATCTAGATGTGCAAACATTAAAAAGCATATGTACAGATCACTGTAGCACACTGGCGACGCAGATATTTCCGATAAGTGATTTACACGTATGATGTGAGTGCGGGGAACGGGAGGCCGTCGAGATGATCGACTGGCGCGGATCATTGTTTATCCACGTTGGCCCAACTGGTAAGCTGGATTGACGCCGATGTCTCATAGAAAATGTTAGTGATCGATCGGTTAAGCCTCGATCGTAAGGCGGGGGCGAGAACACCGGGAATGTCTCGTCTGGTGACGGTCCTCGAGGATTTAGCTCGCTACTGGGTGGCGAACCAAACGAAATACGTGTCGGCTCGAGGTAGCCCTCGAGACTGACTGTCATGATGGCAGAATTCGGCGTGGGTGCTTGCAATAAGGACGCTGCCCGTGGAGTCAAAGGAGGTGGTTCGTCGTCGTCCTCATCCAGAGGTGTTTGATATCCTTGTGGAGGCGTGTGACCCGAGGACACGCAAGAGCTCACGCTAGAAGATCTTGCCAGTGGTGCTTGTCTCTCTTTTTTTAACGCATTAAAGATATATTGGGAGTTATACCACATGTAGTAAATGACGTGGAACAATGAAAACGGAGACATCGAGAAGGCGAATTATCAAGAATAATTTGTAAAAATATTTAGTAATTACAAAAACGCAAATCAGTATTAAAAAGAAAAATTGTATTTACTCGGTGTCTATAAATAAAAATACTTCATGACCTATTGTTAGATAAAACTTTACGATTGCCTATTAAATGACAAAATTCAAGTTTTCTTCGGGATTGCTTCGATAAAACGACGTACTCCTTTAAATGTTATATAAAATTATACAGCGTGCATTAAAAAAAATAGCTTACCGACTTTGTGAGCCTGAGGTTCTTTATAAGACGGTCCCTGTATTCTCTGCTGATTAGCTTTAATCTTGTCCATCTTGAACTTTAATTTTTCTAAAACAGTCTTCTCCACATTTTCTTGAATTTCTATACGTTTCTGATGCAATTCTTCAAGCAGTTCTGCGCCGCGAGATGCTAAAATGCTCATGGCTTTTGTTTCATCTACTATGTGGAAGAAGTAGTAGCTCTTGAACAATCGTTTTTGTATCAAAAGAAAGGCAAAACATAATCCATCCCAAACCATGCCGATATCTTCACTAGTGACAGTACACTTGGTCGGGTCCAATACTATCTCACTGGAACTCTTGAACTTCTTCAAGCATGCAATACCCAGTAATTGCACGAGCCAACAGGCTGATCTTTCGAGCTAGTGTTAAAACAATAATAATTTTTACGTTTTTCATCTTTCTATAATTGTAACGTATTGCATGTTTATTTAGTTTGAAATTTCTAAATTATATTTTCATACAATTATTCCAAGTGAAATAAAAAAATGGACAAAATTCTTAATTTTATTTAAAGAAATAATAATTACATCAAAATAAAATTTTAATAATAGTTGTAATAACTTCATGTATAATAAATTGAAAAAAGCTTACGTCTTTAATGAGAACACAACCTACACCTTGAAGAAGAGCTTTTAAGAAAATTACAATGACACTATATCCGATCAGTATGTTCCACCATTTTAAAATAGTCCTCATTGGTCTTAGATAAAAATTGCTTCCTTGCCAAAGAAATATAAATGCTCCTAAAAGATAGCCGAGCGAAAAGAGATTGGTTCTTTTCGTTCCAGCCAGAAACATAATCGATAAGGTCACCCACATGAGACTCATCATGCTGCCACGTTTAATTATATCCAGCCATGAATGAATGTGCGACACATAATCTTTTACAGGATTCATAAAATTTGGTTTTTCCATATCTTGAAAAACGGAATAATTATGTCCAGCCACAAAATCCTTGCCAGGTTGCAAATATTGTTGCTCAATGTGGAAGACTAGACTTTGTCGCACGATCATCATTAGTAAGATAAAGTCACCTGCGTACAAAATAAGATATTATGCAAATTTTTTCTATTAATTTTAAATTGTGTTAAACTTACAAATCAGTTTTCTAGAATTCGGAGGGAAATCTGGATCAGGGAGATACATCCATTCTTGCAATCTTCTCATTACTTCAGAATTGTTCCAAGGATAATCTGGAACGAACCCGAAAAGAATCAATTATCATTTGCTTTATATAATCAAAGAATTTATTTGCCTAATGTATCATTACCTATACAAAGCCACGAAGGTGGAGCCACAACAATGGCGTATTGGATAGGTAGAAGAATTATAGCAAAAGTTCTAAAACAGGGCCAAATTCGTGCGACAGTTTTCCTTTTCAAGGAAAAGAATAGTAGCAACCATATGCTGTACAAAACGGAGTAAAAGTCTAGTCTCGTGCCGATCAGCGTAACAATTCCAATGAGGCACATTTCGAGACCGAATTTGTAAAAACCGTAGTTGAAGAGAAACTTTAAACATTCTGGTAATCCTTTGTCAGCGTCCATCCTGGTGATGGT
Organism: Mycetomoellerius zeteki; assembly: GCF_001594055.1. NCBI lineage: Eukaryota > Metazoa > Arthropoda > Insecta > Hymenoptera > Formicidae > Mycetomoellerius > Mycetomoellerius zeteki. Next base: position 427,684 of record NW_017257295.1, read on the forward strand.
TGGGAACATTACTTGAGGAGTATCCAATGATTCTCCTTTATTATTTCGATAAAACCATTGTCGGATTCTAATAATTTTCCTGAAAGTTGTCACAGTAACAATGCCAATGTAACCTTTCAATAGATCTGGAAGCATACCCGGATCTGCTTTTTTTATTCCAAACCATTCAGCTATATTGTAGACGGTATTGTTACTTGCATATTGATCCTCATCGACGGATCTCTGAAATTAATTGAAGTAATATATTTAATTGAACTTAAAAGAAAGCACATTTTAATATAATAAGTTTTAATTTACAGTGCAGTTGACATTCCAGTTATCATGATTAATATATTTAATTTGATACAACATTTTGGTGACCATTAGAAGTGATACTATCGCGGCCATCGCGTTAATTGAATTTATCTGTATATTTCTTCTAAAATTGATCATTATAACTACGGCGACGATGAAAAAGAAATTTATTGCGCATACCTAAAACACAGATAAATACATTATATATTTAATTGTTTAGTTAATTTTATTCTTCAGTTTTAAAAATATGCGTTGGGTTGATCATAATTCCACTTACGTCATTGATGCACAGAAGAACAAATGAAATAAAAACTATTTTTTGCATGTGTATTTCGAGGAACAGCCAGGAGTAATTATAAAAATTTACAAGATGCTTTGTCACTTTGTGTAACAGCGCTTTTCTTTCTAATTTTGACATATCTGTAATTATATTTCCAAAAACATTTATTAATAATAATATTTTGTTGAAACACAATAACGTTTACTAGAATATTAAACAAAATTAATGAAGAGCATACGTTTTAATTGCTTCAGTGTATACATCGTATGTTTCTCATCCTCGGTGAGTGTAACCTCAGTTGGTGAAGATTCTGGAATATTTAAGCTGGGAGAGTATCCTAGACTAGCTCGTCTAAATGAACTTTCAGGTCTAAAATTAACAAAAAAGCATTTTTAAATATATAGTTATTATATAATTAATATTATTTTTTTACGAACCCTAATCTATCAATATTTGTGACTTCGAGAAAATCCTTGTGAAAATAATGAATCTGAAGTACTGTAATGATGACGAAAAATGTTGGCGTTAATAATCTCACGAACAAGTCTTTGATCTCGTAGGTCACTAATCCAATGTCCTTTTGTCTAAAATAAAAGAAGAAGAAACGTATTAATGACATCATGGCATCCTTATTTACGATAAACAAGGGATGATTTTTCATATATTTGATGTGAAAAATCTAAATTTAATAAATGACATAATAATTAAACAATCATTACTTACAAATCTTGATCTATGCCGAGATACTCCCAATATTTTGGGAAGTTCTGAAACTGGTAGGTGTAAACGAGGATCAGCATGACAATCGAATATCCAATGACAGTCACCCAAAATACATACATCATTTTTCTCCATGCTGTCCACGATATCTAAAATTCCACAAGTTAGTATTTATAATACATTTCCATTGATAAATTTCGAATAGATATGTTCAGGATTCAAATATAACACCTGGAATGTGATGACAAAAATAAGAAACAGCGACATGTAAACGATTCTGAACATGGTCATGCGCTCGCCCGTAATGCCGCAGATGAACAGCATGATTGCTACCACAGCAATCCAAAATCTTGTCAGTAGATGTTGCAATAGTTTTCCAACATCTTTCATAAATTTACTCTTGATTTCTGGTGCCTCTTGACTCATAGCGGTTGTAGCCGTCGTGACAGATACGTGTAAAGGCGCTATCATGTCTCTCAGAGCAGAAGATCGTCGTTGTTGCTTTCGTTCTGCCATATACTGCCTCATAGTGATCCAGAACATTGATATAAATAAACACTGTAAATAAATAAATTACACTAAACACTATTTTAATGTGTACAATACAGCTTGTGAAATTAATTTATGTATTTATAAATAAATTTAGATTTTCTTATTTGAGGAAGATATTAATATGCATATACCTTAACTATAAGATGCCAATAGCCGAGTTCGTCGGCTTTACTGAAACCAATTTCAGAAATTTTTACGCCGCTTACTACTCTCGGCAATTCTTCATCTGTCAGATCCATACTGTATATGTATTGTCCGAGAAGTAAGAGAGTTGCATAGAACACGATGAAAGGAGAGCACTTCATCATTGAAGCACGTTTATTGGGTACCATCCACAGAATTAGGGCCCATAGAAGTAGAACGAATGTTGTCCAGCTGTGATACATTATGCTCCACGTCTGAAAGAGAATTTAAAAAAATAATCGATTCGATTGTTTATAATATTTTTTGTTACTTGCCATTTTTATTTTATGATACTTACCATCATTATTATATTTGTAGCAAGGTATGATGAATTTACTATTAATTGAAAGATAGAATATACTGCCATGATTATCTGTTCAACGACGCCCGGTGTTTCATCAGGCGTTCCTAATTTAAAAAAAAAGAGTCACTTAATTATCCACTTTATACAGTTACTTTGCACAAAACCATATATTTAACATTTACCTTCACTGAGACTTTGCATTTGTATGTTATCATCTTGTTGACCATCCTGATTCACAATGATACTTCCGGTAGTGGAGTCCTGAAGAAGCCCCGTTCTTCCAGATCCAAATCGCATCAACTATACAATAAATCAAATATTTTACTTTTCAAATACTTTTAATAGTAAGTTTATAATTTATTTTATAAACAATTTCATTCTACCGAACTTTCTATTACCATTATATTTCTCAGATTATATTAAATCAATATTCTTCAAGTTTCCTATGACAATAACAACCTTCATGCAAAATGTATGAAACATGCGTTTACCTTCACCAGTTTATTAATGTTAGCTAAAATTTGGTTAATTAATATTTGTGTGTGAAAATTATGTGCGGAGTTAATTGCAACTGCACGCCAGGTCATTTGCTTGAATAGAAAATCTTGAATTGCTTAGAAATTTGTCACATGCAGAATTGTGAAGTACATTGTTGATAAGTAATTAATTAATCATGCATATTCAATTGGTATACGTACAGGCGTTCGCTCGTCGATTGTTGCCAACGGCGAATCTACGACCAGCTTCTAAAACAATGGCAAACTAAACATAGCAGCATCCAAACGGAAAATGGTTTTGTTCAACGTTAAACAACAACTGCACATCTGGAAGGCGACAGCAAATAAGAAAACATGGAAAGTATTTAAAAATAGGCGAAACAATTTTTTACAAAAGATTAATTCTCGGAGAGAACATATTAAACAGAGATTATACTAATGCATAAAGCTACATAATTAATGTTAATAGCTCCTATAATCAATATTAAAATTGACTAATTATAATTGTTGATCACATTTTATATAGTTTAAGGAAGTATTTTAGTTTGACTGATCAAAAAATCTTATTTTTTACAGTTTTTTTATCTTTATACTTTAAAGAATATGCTTGTAAAGCGATTTGACAAAATCCGTGAAAATATAATATTTCAAACTAAAATAAGAAAAATATCTAAATAAACAATCTATATAAAGTTTACCAATCTAATTAACGGGAATAATACTGAGGAAATTGAAAAAAGAGACCTACAACAAAAATTACAATAAATAATCACAAAAATGTATTAAAAGAATAAAAGATTAAATAACCGTAAATGTCATAAGAAATTAGGAAACTAGAAAGTTCAGTCAAAATTTTAAAAACTTTAATGATAATTTTAAACTTTAACTAAAAATATTAATATAATAAATATATAATACAAATATATTGTAAAAAATAAATACAATAAAAATGCAATATAAATTCTGAAAATGTACAAATAATATATTTAAAAATTTAGTTGTGTAAAAGGTTTTGAGAAATTTTTCTAAAATGCACTACTATAAATGTATATAGCCAGTACAACAATTAGAAAATGAGTTTTGTATAAAAAATTTCGTGTAAACTTTTGGCATCCAATACGATACATATCAGCAAAACAAGACTCTTAAGTAAAAAGCAACTGAGGACAAAGGCGAAGTTGCGTGATTATAAATATTAATTATATATCGAATCGGCTCTCATATGGAACTAGTCCTTACACGAGCCTTACGACGAGCTGATTGCCATCTTTGGGAAGGTGTCCTTCGCCTAATGGACACGTGTCTGGACAATGGTGTGTCCAGATTTTCCAGTCTGTCACTTAATCGTTTTGCTTCTTTCGCCTGTAACGCCTTGTTAGTACAAGCAACATACTTTCAACAAAATTTTCCACAAATAAAAAATTGACAGAATCGCCAAAATTGATATAAAATTTAAAATTTTAAAAGAAGCTTACAAAATTTTCAAGATGTCAAAGAAACTATAGTTTTCTTCAGAACTATATAATGTTTAAATGTATAATAATAAAATAATAAATTGTCACACACCGATAAAATATAAAGATACTATTTTTTTATGAAAAAAGCACGACTAATTCAATAGCTGGCGATTCTATTTTGTGGTTCATTTAATAAGCAGCTTAGGACCGATTGTTCCATCTTCAAATAAACTATTCTAGTTATAGTACAATTCATCAGCGCAACATTGGCCAAATATACCTCAATGTATGCCAATGTTTAACCAATGTTTCGCCAATGAATTGTGCTGCTGGGGTACGTGATAATTTATCTATTGAATAAACAAAAGAATAAAAGAGTAAGAAAGTAAAAAAGTGAGCTGAAGTTTATCGAAAGATAGAACAACCTAGCTTTAATCTTATACCAACGATTTGAGATACATTTAAGTTAGTTCAAAGGTCTTGTTAGGCTTTACAGCTGTTATTTGTAGAGATGATTAATAATTACTCCTTATCCACGAATGGGTTAATTACGCTCTATGCAATAGTAGCATGTATAGCTTGGGATAAAAGCCTCCAAGTTTTAAAAGAAGCTTTGGTAGAAGAATGTATCAATATACTATTTCTAATAATATTTGATATATTATGTAGACTACATACAAACATATTGAATTCCATAATTATTTTATTGTACCTTAATCTCATTAACCAAATCATTACACCAAATTTTTAGTTTAGATAATATGCGATAGTGTTTGTTCTACAGAAATTATTTGTATCCAAGTTTTTTTCAATATAAAAATAATACGATTGCATTAATAATATAACAATTAAAATAATTCTAATGTATTAATTAGAAATTTGGGACTAAAAATTCTATAGATAATGAAATATACGGTAAGAATAGTAACTCTAATATTATCTAGCAATATCTTTATATATGCTATTCTAATTTTTTAAATAATTAATTATATAAATTTATAATTTTTAAATTTTTATATATCATTATTTACATTATTTAAATGACAAATATTTAAACTCACCGGTTTCCTACTGAGAAATTGCGACTGCAATGCGAGGATGTAGTAGAGCCAGAACAATCTCAAAGCGTATCCATAAATCAACCAATCGGCATTATCTGTATACTCCACATTTCTCGGATCGCTACAATTGGTGTGATAAACTGCAGCCAGAGCCAAATAACGCGACCAGGCACTAGATACAGGAATAATTTCTTGCGGCCATTCGTTCTGGTAGGCGAGCAATATAACGATGTGAACAATTACGATGACCATGATGATCCTGCAGATTACGGCAAATCCCTTTCGCAGTTCTTTGTTGCATGCCCAGCATGTAGCAGCGCCGAGGAACACCAGGAAGTAAAAGGCTGCCTCTATTGATGGCTTCAAGGTGGCGACACAGCATAATGACGCCAATACAACATAGATACCGATACTTCCCAGAAAATTAATTATCTAAATTGTGAACGTACATAGGTGAAAGTTATCTTTAATAAAATATAAATTTTTACGTAAAATACTCGGATACGTTATTTATATCAGAGTGAATTTAAACGTAGATTATGAATGATTTCGACATAAATGGCATTTTATGCGTATTTATATTAAATATTCCAGACATTTTTATTTTATGCAGAACACATAACAATACGAAAATATTATTACCTTTGTGGAACTATCTTCCGTTTTTTTTCGTTGCAAATTATTTTCCTCATGAAGAGCAGTTTCATCCTCTTCAGCGCTAGCACGTCTTTGCGTAAGGAAACGGCATATAAAATATATGACAAGTACGGTAGGTAAAACTATAAATTCCGGCGTCAACCAGTAAAATACTTCCCATACAGATGCGCTATCTAATCTGACAAAGCCTATGTGTCTGAAGAGCTTCTCCAAAAACTCGCCTAAAAATATATTATTTACTTGAGGGTTAAATTATTTACTTAATAAAATTATTTACATAGGGTTAAAATAATTTCTAATTAAAAATTCTATGGCTTTCCAATATTCTTTTAAATTTTGTTTCGTGTCCCATATTATACTTAATTGAATATTATCCAAAAATATTATGAATGCAAGGGTATGGTATTTAGAAGAATATAATTTCAAATTTTTATAGAGCTTAAAGGTAACGTAATATTTAGGTCAGAGTGTTGCTTACAGTTTCGTAGAAAGGATCCATACGGCGGTAGTGACAAAAGGACAATGTGAAAAGTGATCTGAGCTATGACTACAAGAAATGCTAAGCAAATACAAGTCTTTAGGTATATTCCTGTGTGGCCTGTCATGGTTTTGTGCGTCGGTATTGGGACCATCGGAGAATAAAGCATTAGTACCAGGTAAACGATCGACAATCCCGTTGGTCGCCATATCGTACCTATAAAATTAAAACTCATTTTTATAATGTTTGTAGCTCGTTTTTATTTTAATATAACTTTTTTATTTCAATATCTCAATAGACTTTTGGCTCCTCCATAAAGAATTATAGAAATTTTTAGACTTTTTCAAAAAGAGATTTTGATATTAAATATGAAAGGTATAAGGAAGAGTATAGAAGATATAGAATGCCAATTATGTTTTTATTATAAGAATAATGATAATAAAATTTTTATTCAATAAAAATTTTTATTGAACAAAAATTAGAGATGTTTATGGAGTTTTTGTTAGAAATCATGCTGACCCAATTACTTATTTCGCTTATGAAGTGGTTTATTCTACTTTCGTTTTAAGAGCTTTATCTAGAGGACCTTCCCTTGATGAGATATAACAGCACATAAAGTATATAAACCTGCGGTAATAGTTATTTCTACGTCTGTGAAAAGGTCATTTATAACGGGATGTTCCTAGAAAATGACATTTTAACTCCTCTTACAGTTATTTCGTCAAGACCTTTGCTTTTTATTATTGATCCATTTATTCTAATCATAACATTCTAAAGAACTTTCTCAATTTGAAAACTTATCATGTAATATTGGATATTCTAATATTTCGTTTCTTGTAAATATGTTTAATTTTTATGTTGATATATGATAAAAATACCAGGAAGGTTTTCGATATGCATTTGACAAAGATGTTATTAAATAAACACCTGGTATATAACTTAAACATACGCGTATGTGCTAATAATTAATGCAAATCAGGAGATTAGTCTGTCGACGATAATTACTTTCACGTCACGGAACGTTACACGGAACGTTGCTTTATAAACTAACGTATCTATCTATTTACCTGCTGATTTTGATACCTTATAATATGCTAGAATTTATGTTATTTGAACTTTTTAAATGTTGATACAAGAAGACGGTGTCATTTTCAGTAGTCCCCTCTATATAGCAGCTTAGTCATCCTATTCACGGCACGTGTTATATTTGCACGACACACATAAATAACTACATTGTGTCGCTGCCAAATGAAATTCGTCACAAACGTGCACGATTCTGCTAATTATTTTAATAATGATCTTTTTTTAAATAAATATTTTTGTACATATACTAATGTACTCTTCTTTTTTTTCTGTATAATAATATTTAATTTATAACTGTTATGGTTTCTAATATTATCATATTTTTGGCAAATTATTACTTCGTTCAATTTAAATATTAATACACTATTCATACTTGTTTTATAGATCAATAACCAATATAAGAACTTACATGGACTACTTATTGATTGATTATCTTCTAGCTTATAGCATCAATATTAACGAAATTTTGTTCTCGAAATAAATTACCGAAGCAATAAAACATTAATTACTTGCGTTGAAAATTGGATAATCCACAGACAATGATCGTAGCAAAAAACATTATAATCATATTATATTTCTATTATACTGTCACACATTTTTTTTTAACAAAGTCAATAATTCAAGCCTAGCCTGAAAGGTTTCTCATCACGAAACTGTATGTGGGTCCGAAAACAGAGAAATCGCATGAAATATTCATTAATGTTTTTTAAATATTTTTTTTATGAATATAAAATCATGCAGAGAAGTTAATTATTATATTTGTGAGGTTTCAACATTTTTACATACGTAATTTGATTTGTATGAATATTAAATACTTTGACTAACGCATTTAAAATAAATAATATATAAATACAATATATTAATTTTAGTTACATTAATAATACATTAAATGTTTATGTAAAGAGTAAAATTTAACTAAAATTATTTATTTATAAAAAGATAAACATATAAAAACTATAACATACTGTTTTTCTATATCTCAATCTAAATTAGTATATTATTGCAAGTTTTAACATTATTATTTATTATTTGTATTCTTCTTCAAAGAATAATAAAAAGATTACAAAATATTGCAATAAATTGAACATATTGTGTTTACATTTGAGAAAAAATTTATCTCAACAAACTTATGTAGAATATAAATATCCTATTTTTCATAATTATAGAACACTTATATCTCATTTTGTACGTTTGTATGGTTTAATGTGTTGAAGTTGAATGTTTATTTGAACAAAGTTAAGAAATCTTGCCCTCGTCCGATATGAGTTCAAGCACCTAACTCCTAATTTTAGAATATTCTTCGAGCAACTTGGATACGTATCCATGTCTATGTGGATTTTACGAAAATACATTTCTATCCTGGTTGTTTTTGCGTTTTTATATATTTTACATTGCAAAGACATAATTATTCATTTTAATTATTTTATTATTACAACGAATACAGAATTACAAATATATACATTAACGTAGTTAAATTATTTAAAATATTTAGAAAATTTATTTATTTAAATTAATTTTTACTATATATATTATTTAATTTATATATTGTTTCAAAAAACCAATTTTATTGTTTTCTTTTCTTTGGATAAGTAAAATACGTTGCATAAAGTGTTTCGTAAAACGTAGAACTATAAATAATAATTAATAAGACTTATAGTTAATTAAATCTTTCTTCGTAAAATATATATATTATTCAACAATAGAAAATATAAACAGAGACAATAACGATGATGTATGGCTACTTAGTGATCTCACATGTAATGATTTGATGACACACTGATAAACAATTAGTCTTTACCCGATAATAGACGGATCAATATGAAACGTACATATAATTAATCTACTTGATTATGCGTGGTATGAATCTTAAAAATTTATGCGTATGTTATATAACTATTAAGTCAATATAAATATTAAAGTATTTTATGTAAGGATAGAGCTTATTATAAGTTTATTATGTACATTTCTAATAGATCTGTTCTTTTTTATTTGTCAAAGAAATAAAATAAAAATTACCTTTTCTATATTTGTGAATAAAATAAAAAAATTAATCAAAATCTTTTAAAATAAGTTTTCAAATAAAAACAGATATTTTGATTAATGTATAAATGTTATATTCATCAAATATCCAAATATATAATCATAGTTATATAATCATAGTAAAGATAATTATCAAAAATTGATAGATATTTAAAATATAACAAAGAACAAAATAAAATAATATGCAAAGTATAAATAGTAATCGTGTAATCATCAAAGAAAGTTACATGTCAAGAGATTCGTTAATATCATGTACATAAAAAATAAAAAAGTGAAATGATATGCGAAACATAAATAGTAAACACGCACTTATCAGTAGAAGTTACATATTGTGAAAAAAACGTTGATATTTCCTCTGCTATTTATTAGCATAATACTGCATATGATTATGTAGTGTTGGCAATTAATTCAAGATTTTTTCGATATGCGACCCTCGCTTATTTCTAGTCATTCTGTTAGGAATGATAGGTGATAAATCGGCATTTCATGTTTTTCGTTTTATTGCTTTATAACAGATGATCAACAAGCTAAGTTAGTCGAGTATAAATTATGATTGTTATAGGTATGATATCATCATTTATTTTACCTATTATGACAAAGATTCTAACAGATATTTCCGTACTATAAACAACTGTGATCTTTTAAATGGACACTCGCATTTAGTTTCAATTCTTTTCCAGTTTCGTGGCAAGTATTTCTTTAATAAACGTCATACATAATAGTGTAATAAAAAAATTTTAATTTAAAAATGAAAGTTTTTCTGAAACTTTTATGATAATAATACTTGACGTATTTATTATTATACTTTTTTGCAAAAATAAATGATCAAACCAATTGATATAGTTAATATAAATAACAAATGCAATAATTACAAGATTGAACAAAAATCTCATAAGAATATTTTATATCTATTTTTACTCATTTCTATTATTTTAAAGTCATAATTACTCATAAACAATTTATTGATTATAAGATATAAGTAAAAAGAAACAGAACAGAGAAGAAGTCATATGAATGGTACTCACATCCGGCTAAGACGACTGGTAGAACGACCCTGAGAAGGGCTACATTCAGCCAGTACTTCGTCATGCCTGAAGCTGTCTGGGTGTCTTTTCACCCTGAAACAAAAAAAACAGGAACATGATCGGCTGTGTACTAAAAGTACATAATCATACTCTTTAAATTTCTCTATGATTGCTCTTTGGCATCGCCAAGAAACCCAAGCAGAACAAGTCATTACGATATCAAAATGATATCAAAATGACTCTAAAATGATCATTAAAAGTCATTTTTCAATCATTTCTGATTCATTTTAATGTCATTTTGACATTATCGTAACTTGTTGTTCTACTTGGGAAGAGTTATCGCAATCCTGAACATCTAACTTTATTTCGCCGAGAGACGTAATATTGAAGTTCTGCGCTATGCCCTTCATTTTACGATTGCATTGACCCTTTCAGACTAGAAAATTTTTTTCATAAACCGGTTTTCATCACCGTGTTCCACATGACATGTTCACAAGCAGTCGCGGTTGTGAACTACATTTGAAGTTATATTCTAAGTTATTTATTCGTAACATAGAATTTTCTCATATGCGACATCTATATATCGTTAAATAACACTGATATTCATCGTATTTTACAGTCATCTTATTGTTAAAAAAATAATTTATCAGCTATTTGACGTGTGCGTAACGGGACGCGATTAAGTAATTAGCATGGAATAGTAGTTGAAAGTTGTCGAAATGACTTGCCATTAAGCAATTCTGGGAACGAGAGCGAGTATGTTTTTGGTTGTAAGAGGATTCAGCAAAAAGGGGCGCGCCCATCTTAATTACGGACCAATTACGTAGGGACGACATCGCAGAGAGGTGCGCCGGTTACGCTTTTATCACATGAAGATGTGAACGCGAATGGTGTACGCGGCAGAAAGAGGGAAAAAGCATGACGTTGCGTGACTATATTATTTCACTATGGGCGATATCAATCAACTTCGCTTTATTCTATACGATCCGACAGCAGTCTTTATGGCGTAACACGTAAAAAAGGAAAGAAAATGGAGAAAGAAAACACAAATGAATACAGTAATTAAAAGCAGCGTTAATTGCTTTTGATTGGATTATATATGTAATTTAATTCTTGTGTGTAATTTAAAAAATATTTTGAAGATAAAATTAATGAATACTCTCTGATATACAGATATTAATTTATTTTTAGTTTCTGATTAAACTTTCAAAAAATAAAAAAAGAAGGTTCTCCAGTCTTACAATGCAGCATATGTCACTTCCTTAAATAACTATTTCAATAATAATTATCTATAAAGAGACTTACATCTATATTGAACTTTTTTTCTGAGAAAATATTATAATACATTTATTTTATCTAATTTTCATAATAAAACGTGTTATATAATAAAACAAATTTATAACCACAACACAAGGTAAAATTAATTTATCGGAAAATAAATTTGAGGTATTTTCTAATTTTTTCATAAAAGAAAAAGTATGTATATCACACATATCGGTTATTGCCAATAGAGATAACATGTAAGGTGCGTCTAATGGCTTTACTTATTGTACTGCACATGGGAGAAGGGACAAATTGGACGGAATCATGTTTCCCCTGATAAATGATATCGTGATTGATAACAGTATATATACTGTGCAACATGATTCATGTACAAATATAACAATATTCTTATCAAGATATTTCAGCCTTAGATTGAAGCCGCTATTAATAATGTCTCTATACATTTCTGTAAAGTACAGATTTCAAAAGCATTTTGTCTTAAGAACGTTCGATATCGTATGCAAACGTAATACTCATTGAATGTCTACACGTAGTTTGCACATGTGTTACGTGTGTCGTATTTTAATTAGCCATCTGACTTGATTGTTTGCTTGAATCGTAAGCATTCGAAGTATGCTGATTAAGCAAACGTATACGTATAGATTTATTAAAATGTTATGAATGGTATGCTGTTTCTATACTTGAAATATCTAAAAAATTATATAACCCATATCATATATGTATATATTGCATATTATAATAATTAAATAATAATTCTATTAAATAATATATTTATTATAGTATTTAATATGATACATTATCATTTGTACAGTAATAAAAGATTGTTTAAACATAATTACGTGGATACAACAGCATAAATTATTACATATAAAACAAATTTTAATTAATTAAATAAGTAAATAATATAATGAATTGCCATGTTAAAGAAAACATCATCCATTATCATCAAATATACGTCACGGATTATTATCTCTGACAATTGATCAAGGTCTGTGATCTAATAAGAAGAATTATTTTTAATCAATGCTAAATAAATGTACGTTGGAATGTAATAGCGTACGTAATACAGAAGATGTGAACTTGTCACACGTATCTAGATTTATTCATTGTTACACATATTTAGATTTATATTACAATCCTTTTTGACATTTTTTTCTTGTTAATTCTTGATACGGAAAATCATGTTTTGATTAAATTGTAAATAAATGATTTTGTAATACGTAGTAATATATGAAATGTGCAAGTTGCGTGCCGAGTCATTATGTTCCGTGTAAAGATAAGTATCGCACGCATAACGAGAGATTAATCATGAGTTTGCACATTCAAAGAATAAAGTGTAGTGTGAAATATTACACTAGATTTCTATGTTTTTGATAATTGCGATAGATTATCTTTATGTCTAAAACTGCCTCTGTTATTTAGCTCGTAAAATACATACAATGAGTGCAAAAAGTATTTGTTCAGAGAAAATATTCTTAAAAAATTTATTTTTTAAAGTAAATGTTGTCCAGCGAGAAATGATTCATCGAATTGATGTTGAATCGATATTGATATGATAATTTCGGCACTAATTCAACGTCGATTTGATGTCTAATTAACGATCATTTCTTGCTGGATAATTACCAATTTATTCATAAAGAATAAAACAGACTGCATGCTTCTTAAATTATATATAAAAAGAGGTGTGTTAATTATAGAAAATATATCATCCTAAAAATAAACAAAAATTAGAAATTTTTGTATTGTTTGGACGCTGAAAAAATATTCGTATGCTTTTAAAATCAGGGATACACACTCGTTTGTTTATGTTAAAACAAAGTGTATTCATTGTATAAAATTGCTAATTAATGTTTATTTTTTACAAATAAAGCTTTTTTTATAAAAAATTTCCTTGTACGAGTATTTTTTGCACTCACTGTATATGGTAAAGTTAGAAATTTATCTTCTCTATATTCTCTTCTCGGATAAATTTTTAAAGCAATTTGAAAAAAATATTTTAAAGACGCTAAAATAGATTTTCAGAACTGCAAACAAACATTTATTAATTAATTATCGACTATTTGACGTGTATAGTTGGCTAATTCCAATTGATATTAGTTATTGTAATATAGTTGCATAAAATTGCATCACTTTGCAACTTTAAATAAAATAAGAATAAATATAAATTACAGAACTTTACACAGTAACTTAAAGGTAAAATTACGTTCCTTCATTTGTTAATAAATAATCAGTCAAATAAAGTTATAAATATATTAGTTTAATATATTTAGTAACATTTAATATATTTTGCAAGAGATTTGATATATTCGTATGTTTAGTAAGACTGTGATATAAGTACAGTTTCAAATCTTTTCGTATTTTTTTATCTTTCAGAAAGTATGATTGCACATGTGTGCCTGAGAGGTCTTATGCATTTGTGCGATAATCCGGTAGATAATACCAATTGTAAAACAAAAGTAAAGTACAGTATCTATATTCTACTTGTAAAATTTTTGTTAATATTTATAAGAACTTTCGAATTGATATAACACTTATAATAATTATATTAATATGAAAAGCATTACTTATTATAGATAATTTTATTATAGGCAAGCTTATCATAAATAATACTGCAATCGCGAATGTAATTAAACTTTGTTAATTTTTTAAATATTTTAATAACTATTGTTATTACATAAATCTTGAAATTTTTTCATTTGTCTTTACTCATTTTATGTAATTTATTTAGAGACTTTTTGTTTACTTTTAAAAATAAATAAGTGTAAATATAAAAAAATCTGACTACACTATGTTATAAAATCTTAATTACAAAATTGTAAGAAAAATTTCGTAGAAATTTTGTTCATAAAGTTATTTTTGCATTGTGGATGGATCTGAGTCAACACAGCATCATGGACTGGCGTCCTTGGCAGCGACACAATGGCTCATACTTCCGTTTACAATAATTATTGTCGACAACGCTGATATTATACGATAACGCAATTTTACACCTACAATGAGTATATTGCTAACTTTATCGCGAACTCTTTTGATGTAATATTTTATATAATTCTTTTTATTAACCAATTTCATGTACTTATTATCACAAATTTTATGAACTAAATTCCATTTATTATATTCGGAGCAAAATTAAATTTGCTAATACAAATACTTAATTCTATTTATAATTCTAGTGTAATTTTAAATTCGATTTGAAATCATTAAGAAAACATTCCGCTGTTATTTCCGCATTTGCCTCAGTTTAGTAAATCGTTGTAATAGGAAATAGAGCGTACCTTATATGAGCACACTTATACACTGTTTCGGAGCATCCCCCTTCAAGAACTTTCTCCCAGCTGTCTTCGGACCAATCGAACTTCGAAGAGAGCAACATGCACTTTCCGGCACGCTTTTCAGCAATCGTGAAAGCAACACGTCACACCATCACCACTAGTGATCACAAATGCACTGCGTCCATGATGCACTCAATTACTGTATATTCTTTATAATTTTATGAATGACAACAATCGTTTATGTCTACGTGTCATCTATTATAAAATTGACGGAGCATCGACCGGCCCTCAATGCTCTTCTACACACGACTACAACCGACTTCAGCCGACCACCGAGGTCTGGTCGACGCCGGTTTGCCACCGACTGGTTTGGTCGTTCAGACGCCAAGGCTGACTCCGATATCCGCATTTACTCTTGTACAGCAAAGCTTAGTGTGCATGCGCGATAACTGTATGCGTCATCGACATTATCTCATATTAATGCGATTCTCTCTTTCTCGCCGTTCAATATAATAATTAATCATTATTAAGTTATTAAATTATATTAAAAAGAACATTTTTCGTTACTTTTCTTTCTCTTCTTATACATATTTAATGTATAATATATTATCATATGATGACGATAAAGAAATCGTTATATTTTATAACTGTTATATGTTAGCAAATTATATTATGGATAATGACGGAAGAATATGAAAGTTCATAGACAATATAATGTTACATATACTATTCTCTTTTGCATTTTATTAAATTATTATAAAATAAATTAAGTAATTTTTGAATAATAATGTCATGATCTTCACAGAGATGGCGCCTGATGTTCCTTTCTTCCATTGTTGTCTACGAAACAGACCATACTACCGACCTGTATCAGCTCTAGACAAGTGATACGATCGCTTAAATTTCTGAGCGCTTTGTAGGCGCTACTGTATATACAACTCTCTTATATAAAAATTATACATGTATAAATAGTGTATAATTATACAATTCCATATATAAAATTTTTAGATTAAATAAATGCACAAATTCATTATTTTAAGTCAGTTCTTCATATCGAGATTGTTACTTAGATATTCAACTGTTTCATCATATAATGGAGTATCGAGAAGCTAAATCCCAACGGTATTCAGGTCGCCTTAATCCACGCCCATACATTGCAAATATGCACATTTTGATATTGCATTAATGAATTATAAACTCAGCTGTGGCTAAAAGATTATTTGATCAGATAAAGACGAACGTAAACAGATGGATAGAGCACATATTCAAAGAATATATGTACCAATCAAAAAGAAAGAATTATTTTTAGTATCACGTGGACTGTAGCCAAAGAGTATAAAAATATTTATTGCTTTACATAACTTCATATATTAATAAAAAATTCAACTAATTAATTATTGTTTTGACAATTATTTCTCACAGTTTACAAGGTTATTGTACAAATGTATCAAATACAGTTTATAATTAATAAAAGAGAGCGCAACAATTCAATTAAGCTACGGTAGAGTCAAGAAAAGGAATCAAATTAAAAATATTTGCATCGATAATGTTAAATTATTCGTTAGGATTACACAGCACGAGATTTTTGCGGTTTGGAAAAGAAAAATAGGTTCTCGTAGTTTTTATGTACTAAATTCGCTGAATCCGCAAACTAGAACGCTCTATCACATGAAGTTTATGAGAAAAATAGGATTAAAATGCTCTGAAAATACAATAATATCAGAAGTTACATCAAACCTTAATTATTTCAAAAACCTGACGTGCTGGTAAAATTTATTTTTTTAGCATCCAAAAATCTATAAGAAACACCTTGTCTGATTTAAAGTTCAAACATTTTGATGTGAACTAGTGTAATTAAGAAACAATATACACAGGATCCGGTTACTATATATTATTCTGTTTTGCATTTTATTTAATTTATTACAAAGTAAATGAAGTAATTTTTTAAAATATTTCTGTATTTATGTCTACATAGCAGTTTCAACAATGTCATGACCTTTACAGAGATGACGCCTGATATTCCTTTCTTATCGTGCATGTTATCTAATAAGAAGCGAACCATACTCCGTTGTATTAGCTGTATAAGAGTAATGTAACTTTCTTATAAGAATGATACATAAGTAATATGCAATTATACACAATTTTATATATAAAAATAAATATTAAATTTTTAGATCCAACGACATAAATTTATTTTTTAAATCAGTCTTTCATATCAAGATTGTTACTTAGACGTCCAACTGTTTCATCATATAATGAAAGATCGCAAGTATCGAGAAGCTAAATCCCAACGGTATGCAAGTCGCCTTAATCCACGCCCATGCACTGCAAATATGCATATTTTAATATTACATTAATGACTTATGAATTTAGTTGTCATTAAAAAAATTATTTCCAGATAAAAATAAACATAAAGAAGATGGATAGTATACGTTTAAGAATAAATTTAAATCTACCTTTCGAGAGTGTTAAAATTTTAACGTTTATTTTTTTCTATATTTATGTCTGTATAGCAGTCTTTTCGTTCGCGCAATCATATAAAACAATCAAGTATATAAATATATTGTTTTGAAAAGTAACATAAATTGTAAGTGTGAGCAGCTTCAAGCCCATAAAGCTATCAAAGCATATAAAATACAGTGTATAAAGATATTTATATTTATAACTTTATATATCTAATAATTTTACTCAACTAATTAATGATTGTTGTAACAATTACGCCCCTGAATTTAAAGGTGCAAATATAATATTATCAAAATACAATCTTTAATTAATAAAAGGAAGTGCAGCAATTCAATTAAGCCATGGAAGAGTCAGGGAAAACGAAACAAATAATTAATAATATTAAAGTAACATCAATAATGTTAAATTACTCGTAAGGGTTATCTGATATAGTGAATGGTTCCGTTAGAAGAATTCCGCTGTCATAAATTATTACAGGCACGAGTGGAATGTCATCACTATCCGTTTTGGTCTGTTCGATCTTAAAAACTACAGCTTCACCGCTAACTATCTGCGGGAAGAATTATTTAAAATTACAAAATAAGTGTTGAATGTATTAACTTAAAATGTATTAAAATATCTAAGTATAATAATAAATATGATAATAAATTAAAAATAAAAAGAATTGACAAATTAAATCTGACAAATTATTTTCCAAATATGTAAAACACAAACAGATAACAAACTAAGTATATTTTTTACATATTAATTGTATATATAATATTTTTATTACCTTTCCAAATGCTGTATGGCGATCATCTAGCCAAGGAGTTGGTATGGTAGTAATAAAAAATTGACAACCGTTGGTGTTCTTTCCAGCGTTTGCCATGCTGACGATTAATGGTCCGGTATGTTTTACCTTAAAAGTTTCATCGTCGAAATATTTTCCATAAATACTAATGGAACCAGTACCGTCGCCATTTTCGACATCGCCACCTGGACATAACCATAAATTGAATTCAATTAATGATAATAATAATAAAAATAGTTTAATAAAATAATAAAAATAATTTAATGTTTGTAATAATTAACAAAAAAATGATTTCTAATCAAAAGAATAGAAGCGTAACCTTGAATCATGAACTTCTTTATCACACGATGGAATTTGGTCCCTGCATATTTCTTTCCAGCTATACCAGTAGTAGCAAAAGTGATAAAATTTTTCACCGTTTTTGGCGCAATATCGCCGAACAAGCCAATAACAATTCTACCAACTGGATGATTGTCAATCATGATATCGAAATATACTTGATCAGTGACTCTAAACGTTTCTGTCTGAAATGGAAACTTTTTTGAAGTATTCACTTACTCTTTATGTAAATGTTACGTTATAATTATTTATTGCAAATCATAATAAAGCCAAATTCAAAATGAGTTACAATTAATATCTAGACATAACTTTATTAAAATTAAACATTCAAAATTATGAATACTCTTTATACATTTATAATATACTTTATACGATGTTCTTTAAAATGTTACAATATAATTTTTTATTAAGTTTTAATTAGCATAATAAGTAATAAACATAATAAAAACGGTAATTAATTACAAAAAGAATTATAAATTATTACGTGTGTATAAATAATATTTATATATATTTATTTACTTTTAAAACTTACTTAAATATTTAAAAAATTTAAATATGTAATTTTATTGAAAATAAGAAAAGCTTAAAAAACTTTCTCATAAAAATATGCATTATGTAAAGTATAACATATTATAACTAGCATATTATAACTAGTTTATTTTAGTAACAAAAAACTTACAACATAGTAGGGGAGAGTGGTCTAAATCGGACCGTGTTCTAAATAGGATCTTTTTAATTTAAATGAATACGGTTAAGCAGATTTGCGTACTATTTATAACGTAAAGTCCTTATAAGACACCGAACATGTGATAGCAGTTTGACAGTTCTCTGTCATAACATTCATAAAATAGAGGCAAATATGTATTTTTAGCCATCGTGCGAAAATTTTTTTAAAAAAGAAAATCCTTGTAAATCATTATTTAAAAGGTGTTAAAAATTTGAAAAATAATTGATTTAAGATAATTAAAGAGTGTAGAATTAAAAAATATCAAGCGCATTTCGTGATCACTTTTGCGGTTTATTGTAAAATTTGTTCCAAAGTTCGAAAGGACCCGTGTCCAAATCGGACAGTACAGTGAATAACTTATAGGCCTGGTTGTAGTACTGGTGATCGGCTGACTAGATCTGGTCTAAACAATTAAATCAGTAAAATATCATGAGTCATCAGACTCAGATTAGTTGAGTTTTATTGATTTCAATTCTAATAATATAAACAGTTAGTATTTTCTTTTTCCGAAAAAAATGTTTATCTTTGACTGTCAAATTGCTCGTTTTTACTCAATACTAAGAAAAATACATTAAAATATTTTAAAATTCTATCTAAAAATCCATAAAAATAGGAGTTTTCGATTTGAACCAGGGGATGGTCCGATTTGGAACCAATAGTTCTAAATCGGACCGGAAAAAGCGTTTTTACATTTTCCATATTATATTATTTATAGTTTAACACAAGTGAGAGATACGTCAAAATAATCTGAAGCAAAAATGAAGGAAATTAAATGATCTTTCCAACAGCACCTTCGATTTTACGATCGGATTTTATTTATGCCTTATAGAAAGCAAAAATTGCAAATAGGTCCGATTTAGACCACTCTCCCCTACTAATTTTTCTGATAGACTTTGCAAGGAAATTACATTCTTATCAAAATCTTCTTTTTGAACATCTTTAAAAATGCGTAGAAGTTATAAAGAAATTGTTAATAATGTTTCGAAGTACTATAAATAGATAATATAGGATCACTATAGAGCTATAAAAAAGGAGATATACAAAACAATCTTAATATGTTTATACATTATATGTTTATATATTATTTTAATAAAATATCTATTTTAAAGTAGAGGAAAGTCGCCGATATTGACATAGCTCTCCTAAATACCTCCTTATTTCTGAGGAACTAACTATTGCTAGTATACACTTTGTTAATACTAATAAAATCATGATCTGTTTAGCTAATTAAAGAAGTCAAACTCATAATTCGTATATTTGTGACTTGTTTATATATCAAATCAGCTAAAAACAAATTCTACGAATGCGAAAACAAAATTCTTACAATTTTCTTTATAAATAATAGTGATTATATTATTAATAGTATTATGTCATTTTAAATGCTTGTAGTGTTTTAAATCAATTTTATTTATATTATTTTTTCTCTTAGTCTTTTTATAATACGATTTTAAATTTAAAATTAGGGTGCAGCGTAAACCGTAACACCTGTCTGTAAAACAGACCATGAACTTAATCTTTATAACATTGCTTTATAGTGTCAAATAAGTCTATTGGAGCTGAAGGCAATCGTGCATATATGGGAAAACTTTTGAAAAACTATCGCATTACATATTTGTATCTTGCAGAACAGCTGCATAAAATAAATATGCATATAATTCGATAAAAATGTTTTATAACGAAGTGAAAAGATTCTGGAAAATCTTATATACATTCACTTGTAGGTACTTTATACAGATAATGCTTGTAAAATAAAAAGAATATGAATACGTAGCATTACTGCCTACTGTGTCAGTTTTGGAGCCCATTTTGTTAGACACTCATTTTTGCTTACCTTACGAAAAAATTAATTATTGCAAAATTGCAAACAGTTTAAATTAAACTGTTATTATAAAAACTGTTTATACTATCTGATAGAAGACACTTTTCAGTTTGTATTTACGTTTTTAAAGTTTTATTTTTATCTTTTGTTTAAGAAATATTGTCTAAAAACAAAGTGACATGTCGGTATCGACGACTTTCCTCTATATTTTAAAAATAAAAAGAAGGTGAACTTACAATTAGATTCAAAAACGTACTATTATGTTACATTTAATTGGAATTACATGTATTAGAATACATAGCGATAAAATATAAGAAAGCATTATTTAAACAGTTATAAAACAAGTGTACAGTTGATTATTTAGTAACGCTGCTAAAAAAACGTTGATAAAAGCAATATACCATCATATTCTCGCCCGCACATTGAAATTCATATTGGAAAGTTGATATCATTATGATGCAAAACTTATTATTGCAAAGCATATTCATTTTTGTCTATCTAAATTAGTTTATGTAAAAATTGAAAATATTTCTTTGTATGAGCGTTACTTCGTTCAATTCGTAATTTTTGTTCGCTTAGGTTCGTTAAGGTTTAATATTTGAAATAGTTTCATTTTAAATTTTTGGAAAATCATTTTCATTTTACACTTTAAATGGATATTTACACTAAAAAAAATGATGTATTAACAGTATTAACTTAATTGAAAATAATTTTGTTAATTCAATAACACCGTTAATAAAACAAATACTTATGCTCTTGTTTTAATCAAATTTTATTTGTTTCGTTAATATTGTTGTTAAATCAACAAGATTATTTTCTATTAAAATTATGCTATTAAAACAATATTATTTTTTCAGTGTATACACTTAACCGTTTGTAAAATATGTAAATGGTTTATCCAAGTGTTTATAAGTGTTTCCTCTAGCATCATTGACAGAAAAGGCTTCGTTTGCCTACAAATTGATTGCTTACAGTACTGTTTGCCTACATATTTGCCGACAGTTCGTTTGCACACAAAAATTATTGCCTGCATGCACTATTGCGCACAAATATAAAATTAAGAAAAAGAATGTGTACACACGACACTATTGCGCACAAACTGCATTGCACACATAATATTATTGTCTACAGATCGATTGCCTACAAGTGAGCAGAAATAAAAATTTCAAAAACGAAGTCTACACGTATATATTTGTCTACAAGTATTGTTGTTTACAGATCGATTGTTTACAAGCACTTCTGCGCACAAATATAAAATTAATATCAAATTATATAAGAAAATAATTTATGTTTTTAAAGCAGAGAATTTGTGTTTTAAAACAGTATTTGTTTTGAAGCAGAGATTGGGCAATAATACATATGTGCAAACGTATCTTCGTGTCTTAATTATATGTTTATTCACAAAAATACTTGTAAACAATAACATTAGGTATGTATGCAATGCAGCATGTACATAATAATGTCGTGTGTGCAAACATACACATTTTTCTCTTAATTTTATATTTATGCGTAATAGTGCATGTAGGCAATCGAGTTATATGTTGTCGCCGTGTTTATTTCTTATACATTGTAATATATTAATAGCAAATCCGCTATTGCTTTTACATGCTTAATATTTTTTTCTAACATTTTAATATACATTGCATTTTCGGATTTATATTATAATATATTTAAAATTTACTTGACGGTTTTTTATTACTGTTTTAAAACTCTTTATTTAATCAATAATAAGATTGAAAGACTAATGTTAAACATAATAATTTTAAATTAAGAAGCGCCATAACGGTCAGAACGTTAAGATGTTGAACTATTGTAAATTCATTTAAATGAATTAATTTCAGAAATGATAATTGCGTGCCGATATTTTCGGACTTCGGTTGTCGGACTTTCAACGCAATCAAATCTGAAAATATTAATAATCCCCCCAAATTCCCCAACTTAAAAACTGTAATAAAACTTATTGCGAAAAATAATGCCTCGGCCGGGAGTCGAACCCGGATCTCTTGCATTCCGTGCGAGTGTCCTAAGCCTTTAGACTACCGAGACTCTTTATTTAATATTATTTAATACGGAAGATATTAACTTTTACTTTTTCAGTAATATATTTTGTTTTATATATAAATTAAATTTAATTGCAATACAAGAAGCATTACATTGCATGTTGCGATTACATTTAGATGTTGTTATGTTTCCAAGTACTTATAAAAATTTCAAATGTGATTAGCTACGTTTACACCGTGCATTTAGGCCGCGGCCTATGCAATAGATGTCCTTGTTTATCCTGTAGGTTAAACAAAGACACCTATCGTATAGGTCGCGGTGTAAACGTAGCCTATGTTGCAAATCCTATCAATATCATTTGAAATGTGCTTTGAATATTGTAAGTGCTTGAAGCTAACAGAAGTAATATAGAATAGAACTTTTCCTCTTCCATTAATTTAACGCGTATTCTCAAGAGCATCTATGTAGTGGGTTACATTTAAAGTAACATACATATTTACAGAAGAATGATTCGTGTGTAGAGCTTACGATAGATGCATGTATTTATATAGGCACATATGCATCTATTGAAGAGACTAAAGAAACCTTATGACATATAAAGGTAACACACACATACGCACGTTTATCTGACCTATTACTCTCTCTCTCTCTCTTCTATTTTATCTATTTTTATTTCTACTGTATATAAAAGGATAATCTCAAACTCTAAGTTAAATAATTTATCGTAAAATAACAAGTTTTATTATGTTAATATATGTTAATACGACAGATATAAAATTTTCATTGTAGGATTTATAAAATTATGCTTCTTCGATTAAAATTCACGAAAAAATATCCATAATAAAAATTTGTCGCGGAACATCATAATATTTTACGACAAATTAAATTTCTTTTTTTTATAAGAATTCATTATATACTAAGAAGGATTAATATTGAAATGTCTTAGAAATATTTAGTCTCAAATTGATACAAAATATACAAATAAAAGAAGAAAGAGGCGTTCCTTTAATGTAATAAACAATTAATTTCTATACCAAACGTTGAATTATGTATTAACGGTATCCAAAAATGCAGTTACGGTTAGGAAAGATATAATAAAATCGTCTTAAATACGGACAGTAAACGGTACCTTAATGGTCGAGGTAATAGCCACGAGAATGATGATCGTCAATAGGCACTTCATACTTTTACGATTTTGTCCCAAATGATATCCGGAGGTGATACAGATGTTGCAGTACTGCTTTTTTTATTAAACTGCAATCACGATTACGATGTAGCGGTGCAAGAACGATGCAAGAAGTATGTGCAGAAGCCGCGTGTCTGCCCGCGATTTGTGCCGTCGTCATCGAGAGATGCGTCGGCGCGCTAAATTAAATAAAGTAGCCGTGCATCAATGGGCCTATTGCAATAAAGAAGTCTTGCAACAAACAATAGTATTTAAAGTCTACAGATACTTGTATTATTTAACAATAAGTAATATTATTATAAATATAAATTAAAAAAATAAAAACTGGCAATTATTTATTTGTATAATTATTTTGTGTAGTTTTCTTTTCATATTCTGTATATAAATTATATAAGCTATAATAACGCGATAATAAAGATAAATTTTGTGTTGCATATCCAGATAGCACAGAGAATCCGAAAAGAATATTTTTCGTTCCTTGTCTTATGAAATGATTTTCTGTTTCATCCCATTTCTATTCTAAAAATATTCTTGAGTCTTAAAAAATTTCACGTATATTATGAAATTATGCGGAATAGATTTCGATCAGAATTGTTAAATTATTCCCTAAATTTCAACTTTTTTTTTTTAAGGAAAACAGTGATTCCGATTGAAATTTTTTCTGAATAATTCCATAATACGTGTCCAGAACATGATATTTCACTCTGCAATTTTTGAATGTCGATTTGATATTATTAAACATACAGCTTTATATATACATATAAAAGTTGTAAATAAAAATGTCAGCAGCAGACGCGTGGTCCGACCATATGAGATACATTAAATAAAAAGAAGTCTGTTTAGTTTTATTGTCTTTCTACAAACAGAAGACATGTTTATTAACAGTATATATTTATTTCGATATGAATTTGTTACGGTTGGATTCGGCAAACTCCGCATCTTCGATCGAGTAATTCCGTTATACTCCCGATCAGTGATCGTGTCGCGTATTATAAAAGCTGGGTATATTCTGCTCTTAAGAACAGTTTCTGCTAAAATGAGGAACGGTGGAAAAAATCACACAAAATTGGTGGCGTTGACAACGATAGCAATCGTTGTCTTCGTCGTTGATGCGACCGTGAATCTTAAAAGAGGCGAATCTGTGGCTCATGAAAGAACGGCTAAAGAAAATTTCAGAGAGGATTTTAGTAAAAGAGTTTATTACGTCGGTGATCAAGTGTGGAGAATCTACAAGCATAATGATTCAGTAAATGATTTGGTGGAGCAACACGATCAAAACGGTTGTACATAATAAATAAAATTTATATTAAAATATAAATATTTTACTGTATTTTAAAATGATATGTATTACTAAGAGTTTTAGAAGGATAACAACTAAAAACAGAGTCTATAACAAAATCTTTTTTTTAATGTAGCATATCAAATATGGTCAAACCATCCATTGACCGTCGATATTTTCGTTCGAAGTCGGATGCTTTATAACGTCGATTTGCTATTAAACAATTGCAGAATAAAATATGAAGTTCTGATCAAAGATGTGCAAAAAGCGATCGATGATGGGAATGTTCGACTTACAACCGCAATGGAAGCAGAACTTGAAGGACGCAAAGGTTTGGGCTTTTATTACAATCGCATTAATTAAACTTTATTTTTTAATTGCTATATCATGAAATCATTCAGCAATGTAATCGCAGGGAAGATAAAAATTTCTTCAAAGATAAATAATAATAACAATACTATTAATATTTATTGATATATTCACGCATCGTTAAATGCTTTTAATAATTATTATTAAGTGCTTCGCATCAAGTTATCGCAGCTTATAGTATATGCTTTACAATTAGTTTGGCTCTTTATCATTTTTCTTCACTTTTTTTCACTGACAATCTCATTAATAATAAAAAAAAGCAATCTTTATTTATAGTTACCTCGTTTCATCGATATTCATAAAAGTTACGGAAAAAGTTATTGTTTGGTTGATAATTATTATTAAGAGCTTATACTTCGTATCAAGTCATTGTCATTTATCGTTTATGTTTCGCAATTAGTTATCACTCTTAACTTATCATTTTTCGTCATTTTTTGATAATTAATAATAGAAAAGAAGCAATAATCAATCTTTATAACTTGTTTTTCACTTGTTTACGTAAATGAAGGATGTTATTGTTTGATCAGTCATGTAGCAAAGGAAACTATAATTAAAATAAATTAATAATTCTTATTCAGAAATACATTCAAAAGTGAGTTGTTGTAAATGATAGCTTGTTGATAATTTTGGATCGGATTAATTAATTTGAATGATCTCCATTTACTTAATTATTTATTTAAAATTGGAAACTAAATAATTAAATAAATTTAACATTCCATTGTTCTAATCTAATTAAAAAAATATATCTATATCTTCAATTGTAATCTGACCTCATAATTGGACTAAATTATTATAGTATTTGTAATAATTAGGACACTATATAGAAAATAGTAACAGTAAACACCATAAGTCAAACATTGTATATGTACATGAAAACTATTCTAATGTTGATGTAGACATACTTGATTAAATTTTTTCCTATTATATGATTTTAACATAATTCGATTAATCTAATATTCATTGTAAAGAGATTATTAATATATTTTTTTATTATTTATATGTCGTTATCGAAAAATTGTGCCATTTGATGTAATGCGTAAAGGAAAGTTAATACATTAATTAATTATTTGAAATTCTTATACATTTTCAAAGAAAAACAGTTTAAAATGAATCAAGGTTATTGATCTTGTGTGAATTCCACTTAGTAACCCGGTTTCGCTTCAATGCTGATTAACATTAACAGTTATACTTTACTTGTAAGGCGTGTGTAAAACGCGTAGTCTTCGCACGTACGGGCGTTCAGCAGCGTTTTGTCGTTTTCCGTGGTCGTTTGCATAGTCGGTCGATCTGATCTCGATGCCGTTATCCAAGACGGACTCGGCAAGGTTCGGTTTTCGTGCAAAAAATTATTACATTTGCAAACAATATTGGAAAAGTCAAAAAGTCTCTGAAACGCGAATTAAGTTATGGGAATAAATATGAGCATTTGGGAATTTTAATAAGTGCATCGCTTCCATCACTGAGTATTCAGTAATTTTTCATCATTCAGTAATTTTTTAGCTCGTTACGCTTGGTGGCAGGGAGTCAGACGTATATTTCCACGTCCTCGTCCTCTTCGTTATTCTGCTAGTGTGTATGGTGGGGGTGCTCCGTGGCATTTTAGGGGTGAGCTTTCTCAGACGCGCATAATCCGTTTCGTCGATTCAGAATGATATATCAGATATATATAATGTAAGGAGTACCAAAAAAAATATTTTGTAAGATGATAATTGAAAGGAACAAATACTTCCTTTGTGTCGAGCTGAATCTACGAAGCGGTTGATATACAAGCTCACGAAGGCACGGAACGTGCAATCTCCGAATAATCTTGAAGGTATATCCATCAGGTCATCGTATGGAATGGACCAGCTACCATGAATTAAATGACATTTATGGCTATTTGGATTATCTCGCGAACACTTATCCCGATGTTTGCTCCGTCCAATCCATCGGAAATTCCATTGAAGGACAGCCCCTCAAGGTATCCACATCTAATCTATTTCGATACTGGAAAACAATTTGATGTTTAAGATCTTAATATTTTTATATACTGATGATGGCCCGATATGAGGTCGAAACGTCTAGAAATTAGAATTGAATGTATTTTTAAGTTTTGACTTCGGAAGAAGATTTAAATCGCTATTAGACATCGAGCGCTCGTGATAAATTAATTGTGATAAATTAATTTAATTGTTTTTAAAATTTGACCACGTATTGACAATTAATGCTTAATATTTTTATAAATGTTAAAAGGTTCTAAGGATTAGTAATGGTAGGACGAATGCACCAGCGATATGGATTGATGGTGGCATACATGCCAGGGAATGGATCTCACCGGCAGCTGTGACTTATATTATTGATTACCTGGTTGAAAATAGCGATGTTTTACAAACAGATTATTACATTCTGCCAGTTGCCAATCCGGATGGCTACAGATATACCTTCAAATACGATCGTTTGTGGAGAAAAAATAGAAGGAAAGGTACTCTTTGCTCGGGCGTGGATTTAAACCGAAACTTTGGTTATCGCTGGGGTGGCCAGGGAACTAGCAGTAATATGTGTTATGAGACCTACCGAGGTTCTAAAGCATTCTCCGAGCCAGAAACTAATGCTATTCGAAATTTCTTCGAGAACAGTTTAGCAAATTACAAGGTCAGTTAAAATATTTTGCATAAAATCCGCGAGTTTGTATTTATTTTGCATTAATTATTTTATTCTTTTAAATACATCAATTACAACAATGCTATCAACAACTATTCTTAACTTAATATCGCAAACATAATAATATTTGGATTATACGGATTTTCTTCAATTCAAAATATCTCACAAAAAATATATATACATATATATGTATATATATTTTTATGAGATGTCTATAATAACATTTTATAACAATCAATCCACGGATAATTCAATCTTAGAAATTAACTTTATAAATTTTGAAATATTCCTTCCATGCCATTGTAGCACTCGATTATGTTTTTCTTGCAGGCATATATATCGTTTCACTCATACGGTCAATACATCTTGTATCCATGGGGATATGATCAGCGTTTGCCGCCTGATTACCGAGATCTTGATGCGGTAGGGCTTGAAGCAGCTGAATATATGAAGTACGAAGGAGGCGATAATACAAAATACATCGTCGGAAATAGTGCGATAACGTTGTATCCCGCTGCTGGCGGTTCTGACGACTGGGCTAAAGCTCTGCTCAAGATCAAGTATGCATATACGATCGAACTGCGAGACACTGGCAAATATGGCTTCCTCCTTCCACCTCAGTACATCATCCCAACTGCCAAGGAAGCACTGGCCGCAATAAAAGTAATCACGAGTGCTATCAGAAAATAGTAAATGAATTGTTAAATATACATTTGTAAAATATTATATATTTGATTGGAGAATGTGACTAGGGAAGTGAGTCTTTCAACTATTTGTGCCTTGCTATTGTATTTTATATACTGTATAAAAGTCTTAAGGAATCTTTATATAACTTTTAACATTCAGATTAGCGCATTGTTATTTAGAATTGTTTTTTTTTTGTGATACTCTATAAATGTATCTTTATATAAAATATAATAATATTACTAATCAATGGCATAAAATCTGAAAACAATATATTATAGTTCAATAGTTTGGGGTATCTATTGCATTTAAATTTGTACTAAAAGTATAAATTGAAGGTATATGTAATTAATTTATTTGCGTGTTATTGCCTACTGCACATTTCATGAAGATATACTGTATTTCGGCATGAATTTAATAATTTTAGTTTGACTTGCAATATTAAATTTATTTTTGTAACAATTAAAGTTCTGAGCTTTTTTTGTAAAATTCAATCTTTATTCAAAAATAAACGAAAAAAATATTAATCAGCGAAATATTCTCCGTTTGCATCAACGACCTTTTGCCATATTTCGGGTAGCTTGCGAATTCCTTGACGATAGAAACTCACCGGCTTCGAAGCGATAAA